>NC_134086.1:15185709-15335709 GCF_000715075.1 Nicotiana tabacum
AAATTGGGGATTTGAACCTCGATTTGAGGTCCGATTTCAAAACAAATTATATATTTGGGTTCGTGGGGGAATGAGTAATCGGGTTTTGGTTCGAACCTCGGGTTTTGACCATGTGGCTCCGGGGGCGATTTTTGACTTTTTGGGTAAAACTTTGGAAAACTCATTTTTATGCATTGGTGTTGATTCATTTAGCGTTTATTGATGTAATTAAGTAACTTGTGGCTAGATACGAGCAAATTGATGGTGGAATCAAGGAGTAAAGCGATAATTAAGACGTGAATTATGTTCGTGGCATCGAGGTAAGTGTTTGGTCTAACCTTAGCTTGAGGGATTAAGAGTTGTGTCCTATTTGCTACTTGTTTCTTGTTGAGTACGACGTATAGGCATGGTGACGAGTATCTATACGTTGGTGTTGAGCATGACCGTGAGTCTTGAATTGAAATTTATTGTGTTCTTAGATAAAACTACAGATGCTTAAGTTGATGATTCTCTGTATTGAGCAAGGATTATGGTTATTCTCGTGGAAATTACTTATGACTGAGTATTTGTGTTAGCTGAGGTAGTTAGGTGTTGGAGCAAGTTTGGTTATAGTTGTTTCTCCCTTGCCGGGACGTAGTTACTTACACTGTCGATTCCCTTGCCGGGATAGTGTAGTTCTTTTTTGATCCCTTGCCAAGACTCTTGTTATGATTGTTGTAGATTTATATGTGGATCGGGTTGCACGCCGCAACAATATTATATGTGGATTGGGTTGCACGCCACAACAATGATATATGTGGATTGGGTTGCACGCCGCAACAATGATATATGTGGATCAGGTTGCACGCCGTAACAATGATACATGATATGGATCGGGTTGCACGCCGCAACAGTGTTGATATATATTGGGATCGGATTGCGCACCACAACAATTGTTGATACAAAGTGTTTATAGATTGGATACAAGTTTCTTATTGTTTTGTCGTGAATTCTAAGTTGTCCTTATGCCGTTACTCTTGATTTACTGTAGATATTGATACACCCCCAGCATGTACCCTCTCCCATCTTTACTTGTTTATTCCTATTTTATTTTCCTCTGTATATCATATAACTGCATAGGTTCATTTGGTAGTCTGGTCCTAGCCTCGTCACTACTTTGCCGAGGTTAGGCTAGGCATTTACCAGCACATGAGGTCGGTTGTGCTGATACTATATTCTGCACTATGTGCAGCACTATGTGCAAATCCCGGAGCAGCTCTTGGACCATATCATTTGGGTGGCTACCTTCAATCCACGCAGAGATCCAAGGTAGACCTGCAGGCGTCCGCAGGCCCTGGCGTCTCCTCTATCCTTTATTTCCTGTTCCATTTCTTTGATTCGGAAACAATGTATCATTATTTTCAGACTTTGTATTTAGCACTCTTAGATCGTCTGTGGTACTGTGACATCAGTTCTAAGTGATTAAGGCTTAAAGAGTTGTATTAGATTCATATTTTAGATATTTTACTACATTTCTTCCGCTTAATGAAATTTCCGCTGTTTTTCACATTATTGCTTTATAAATGCTAAAAGGATATGAAAATGGATAAAGTTAATCTGTTCAATAATTGGCTTGCCTAGCTCACATTAGTAGGTGTCATCACGACTCACGAGGGTAGGAACTCCGGTCGTGACAATAAATTTGTGTACTTATGTAATGAAAGCTAATTTAACATGATCAATTTTTAGTTTAACTGGCCTGTTTTGTCATAATCAAACGACAAATTTGGATAAGATGAAGGTGATTGACTTCAATGCTTGTAAGAGTCATCACCATTGACTATTTGACATGATGATTAATGAAAGTATTGTATAGTCATCATTATTAGATCACTTTTTTTAATATCAAATCGAGTTACAAGTTAATTAGTGAACTTTGAGCAACTATATTTCGACATCACTAATCCAAAAAAACCCAAAAGAAGAGGTGATAAAGCTGATATTTCAAGGTGGGTCATAGATAAGCACAATTCATATTTTAAACTAATTATTAACTATATACAAAGTGAGATTGGGTCAAAATTTGGAGGAAAATTGACCTTTAAAAGTGAGTTCAATGTCCAAATTGACTGTCTCGTAGCTTTTATCATTATGTAACGAATTAATTAGAATGTGACATAGTTAGGAGAGGAGAAAAAAGGAGTAGGAAAAGATTGAGACATATCAATGTAACACAAAAAGTGAATAGCATCAATCCATGTTTATTATTTGAAGTATATCTCAAGCCATTAAGGAGCTATATTTCGCAAAGCTATGGTTTCAAGCTTATGGTTTCGGAATTTTTAGCATTTTAACTTACTGAGTTCTATATTATTAAATTATAAATAATCAATGAGTTGTTCAAGACAAATACAAGATTTGAACCAAAGCTACTAGATTCACTGAATCCGTAGCCAGAATACTGGCTCCGCCCCTGATATTTCGACGAGCACACACATAAAGGTAAAGGAACCACCATTCGAAAAATCTGACACTAGTATCAAAGGCGGATACATAATTTATAGTTGATGAGTTCTTATAACAACATCAAATTAATATTATAAAAGTTGTAGGAATTCGTTTGAGCAAAAGCTACTGAATTCAAGTTCAGAACGTTATTATAACTCATCCAAGTGGAAGGTATCTTGCGAGGTTCAGAACTAAAAGCTTTAGTTCCATTAGACTCTAGAACTCCGCTTGTGTGAGCTTGCTCATA
Source organism: Nicotiana tabacum (assembly GCF_000715075.1). NCBI lineage: Eukaryota > Viridiplantae > Streptophyta > Magnoliopsida > Solanales > Solanaceae > Nicotiana > Nicotiana tabacum. Next base: position 15,188,423 of record NC_134086.1, read on the forward strand.
TTATCAGTCCCAAGTTCGAATATAGAAGGATGGTTGTGTTAGACAGCTAGCAAAAACAAATAAAATTTATAGTAAATCCTTGCAATATATACTAACTTAGCTTAAAATTAAGGCATAGTTATTTTATATAAGTTCCATTAGACTCGACAACATTCTAAGAGCCAAAGCAAAAGAAATGTTATTAAGCTTAATTAATATTAACACCTTGCACAAGAATGGTATATCTTATGCTCATGAAAATAGTTCAAGAGTTCATCATTTCATGGAAACTGCAAGATCACATACGAAAACACTTATAATAAAACAAGATTACTTTTAAAATTTACAATCTTTTAAATATGCATAAAGCATCTCATTAACAGTAAAATGAGGAGTTTGAAACAAAATTATTTTATAAAAATATGTCATTCTATAAAACAAAAGAGAATATTCACAGTTCTCAGCTAATAGAAATGAAAAGTTAGTATATTTTTTTGGATGAATTTCATCTATAGTCACTAAACTTATTCCTTGTAACACTAAAGTTACAAAATTATTTTTTGTAACAATAAAGTTACGAAACTAACTATTTATAACACTATAAGTCACAAACTAATTTTTGTGAGTGTAAAGTCACTAAACTATTTCTTAGATACCCAGAAAATATAAATCATGAATAAATCAAATTTCTAACACCAAGAAATGATGTTATCGTCAAATTATAATTTTGTCTGTGTACACGCCACAAGAGAAATTTTTTATAATAAAGATCCACCTTTTCAAAACATATACTTTAAACGTAATCAATAAGAAACCATAGAAATTAAAGAAATGAAAAGAAAACATGATTTGCTGCATAGTTTGGTGAAATTATTGTTACAAAAAACAGTTTTATGATTTTGATGTTACAAATCGTAAGTTTAATGACCATAGGTGAAATTAACCCATGTTTATTTATATATAAGAATTTTCTTGTATAATTGGGTTTTAATTATTTACATTTTTTTTAAAAGGTCTTATTTGAAACTGTTAAAAGTTATACGTAATACAAACAAGAATTTTGCGTTAGTCCCTACTGAATTTCTTGATGTGCTTTTCAATCCGTTGCTCCTCCGGTCCCTTAAATGTAGAGGTCAAAAGTTGTAATTATTTGAAATCAAGCAATATCGGGGTGGTGGCGCAGTTGGCTAGCGCGTAGGTCTCAAGAGTTCGAGCCTCTCTTACACTATCATTGTTTTGTTTTTCGGCCCTTTCCGGGGCTCCGCAGAATGCTTTGTGCACCATGCTACCTTTTTTTATTAGCAGCCTGAGTAGGTTGTCTATATCATATTTTTTTCGGTGAGGTCCTTTTCCCGACCCAGCATGAATGCGATGTCTCTTAGGGTATGCTATAGCCTATACATCACACTCTTTGTGGTGCGATCCTTCTCCCGATCCTGCGTGAATACAAGATACTCTGTGCACCTTGCTACTTTTTTTATTAGCAGTTAAGGTGTTCTATGTTTCAAGTTTGTTAAGCAACTGGTGCTTTATTCCACTGAAAAATTCTCCAAATATCAGAAATTTAGACTTCTTTTCCAGTCATATACGTAGTTCAATGTGAAATGAAATAAAATGAGGTTGGCTTTACTTCACGAGAGATCATTATTCATTGGTCAATTAGGAACTACATGCAATCATGTTGATAGCGGTGGTGTGTGTATGTGTGAGAGAGAAAGCTGGAAGAGAGAGAGATTTTGCAAGCTGCAAGATCAATTATAAAGATATGAAAAACAGAAATTTGAAATTTTATTTTATTATATATGATAAATCCGTGCAATGCAAGAATCATTCATTCATGTGTACATATGCATGATCGAATAGAAGAAGGGCTGCACCTTCGCAGAAGAATCTCACATCTCCCTTACCCCCTACCCCATAACCCCAAAACCAACCCTTAATCCATTAAAACTTTAAATTTACGTACAGCGCCTGCGAGCCCTGAGAATAAAAAAACTTCTAATAGGGAGTGTTTTTTCCTTTAATGTACCTCATGCGATGCGAATCTGGATTTATTATGGTGCTGGTGAATTTCGAAGGCCAGATAGTTACAAAAAGAACTCTTAATACTTCATCCGTTCTCTTTTACTAGTCCCTTATACTAAAAATAATTTTTTTTACTTGTTTATTTTTTTAATTAAAACAACAGAGAGATATTATTTTCTTTCAACATTACCCTTAGTATTAAGTACCCATATTTTTCAAATTTGTTGGAAGAGTTACAACACTAATAACCAATTAACAAGGATAATTTAATAAAATAAATCCTTAATATGTAATTTCTTAAGAGCGTGTCAAGTTTATAGAGAACTAGTACAAAAGAATAGAGGGAGTAATAATTTCAATACTAATTAATGCACAATATAATGTTTAGGTTTAGCATGCCGTGGTAGAGCAAGTTGCTGTATTATGTTTAGAAAATAATATTGTATAATCGCTTTCAAAATAATAGTCAAAAATATATATACATTCTGTATATTATATACAAAAATTATATAAATTTTATACACGTTTTTAACTATCGAATGTAAATATTTTTGGCGCGCGACCTAAAATAATAATAAAATAAAAAAACAAGTATGTTTCCTCCAACATCTAACCGGCCCCATTAAGGGTGAAGGGGGAGAGAGAGAGAGAAATTGCAGATTATTATGAAGGGAAGAGGTGGACAGAATGCCACATCTGTCTCAAGGTAATGAAATCTCTTGGTTTCTCATTATTTAATTTTTATATAATTTAGGAGTTGACCTCCTCCCCCCACCCCCAAAAATATCTATGTTTTCACCTCTCTGATATTGTCTTGCTTGTGTCTAGAGTAACATGCACTTTATTTTTCTGATTTTAGGAAATGTAGTGGGAAAAAAAATTAAATATAAGGAAAAGATTCTTTTTTTCCCCGGTTGAATTGGAAATATAATAAAGAGTAAGAGTCTGTTTGGATTAGCTGATAAGCATTAGGTGTTGAAAAACATTTTTAAGTGTTGAAACTGATTTAATAAATAAACAGTTACATGTTTGGATACAAATGCTGAAATTGATAATAAGTTGTTGTAGTATTTGATAAAAAAGTACTAATAAGCTCTTTTTCTGTTAAAACGATTAAATAACCTTAGAACTATTTACACTTATAAGGGCATAATTTCTTTAAAATTTTAGATTCCGGATCGATTCAAATACAAAATATTCTTTTTGTTATTTTATTTTAAATACAATTGTGCTTAGATAAGATAATTTTTATGATAAATATAATTTATTTTATGATAAGTATATAATCATAAGTTATAATAATTAATAAATTGACAAAAGTTTCTCAGTAAAAAATAAACCTAAATAGGACAAAATATTTGAAGAGAAACAAACATTGTCTTCATCACCACAACACTTAAAAATCAATACACCAAAAATTTGATATGTCCTCATTTATTACATACAGTTCAAAGATTAATACACAATCACATAGATATAAATGTGCAAAGGAATAGAGAATTTGCTTGTTTTAAATAGTCAATGAGAATTGCAGACTTGAAGAGATGTGGGGGGGGGGTTAGGTTGAAAAAATACTTGAGACAGTGAGCATCGATGTAGGAGGTTTGTTCTAAAAAGGAATATTTTAAGGATAAATAGTAAAAATCTTGGTCAAACTTAAAGTGCTTATAAGCTAAAAATTCATTTGGGGATGACCAGCTTATGACTTATTTTTGACTTATAAGCACTTTTAACTTTACCAAACATATAGATAAGACGAAAAGTGCTTATAAGCTAGTTTAACTAGCTTATAAGCGTAGCCAAACACCCTCTAAAACTAAGCGACTTTTGTTATGCGAATGACTAATTTAATCATTGCATCACGTCATAATAAATGTAGTTTATTTACACTTGCTACGGTCAGACCGTTCTACAACAACATCCCTATATAACATTCATTCACTATAAAAGCTAAATTTTCTCAGAATTTATTTTTATGTTATGTTATAATATATGTCTTCTATAACAACACTTCTCTATACCAATCAAAAAATATCAGAACAAATGAGGCTATTATAAAGAGGTTTGATTGTACAATCTTCAATTGCAAAATAAAACTTCAATTTTTCCTTCTAATAATTGATATAACTATGAAAAAGGGGAGATTTTATACTGACAATACATATTAAATTAAATTCGTATAACTTTAAATAGCATAGCGGGAGCTTAGTACACCTAGCTGCCCTTTATATAACTTTAAATGGTAAGGTCAAGAGATATATATCATGCAATGTATAATCATTCTTCGGAAAAATTATTGCATAAGACACTTTATTTATAATTGAATTTACGGAGATTTAATAATAGAATTCTTCTTTCTCTCGCAGGAAATTAAAATTTTTCCAAATTTAAGGCTGATGATTGCAATAGCAAGATGAAAACACATGAATATAGTTGCTAGTGACAATACATAATAAGTCAATATTTATGTGAATTAATTGAACTATCAATTAATATACTTGAAAGATAAAATACAATCTATATTTTCTCGTAATATAGTTTGGTGACTATATTATATATTGAGAAGCTGATCGATCATTGCTCTCTTCATTGGACCACTATATATTCAATTCAATCCCATTTGCTAGTGAATAATTAGTACTTTCTCCTAAATAATACATATTATTCATGATTATTGTTCATTAAGTGTGTCATTATACTGGGAAGGAAAGTAAAGCTTAGCTTATCTAAATTCCAGGACTTTGATGATTGCAATGGCAAAATAAAAAATAAAAAAAATTAAAAAAAACCTGGATCAAGTTGCTAGTGACAATACATAATAAGTCAAAATTTACATGAATTAATGGAACTATCAAAATATTTGAAATAGAAAATACAATCTATATTGCAATATTATGATGGATCATAGCTCTTTATTGGACCACTATTCATTCAATCACATTTGTTACCTTAATCATAGCATTCCCCATCCAAGTCTTTTTTCCCTAACAAAAAAAAAAAAAAAAGACTATTAAAAAATACCATCCACTTGATCATAAATTAAAAAATCCAAGAAATGATATAGACAAATCATTAGGGTATCATAATATAATATTTTTACATATCCCCCACAAAAGCTAAAGCCAGACCTTTTTTCTCTAGAAATTTGTTTTAATTATTTTTAGTAACATGGCCTTTGATCCCTAGAAGATCAACATACCATGTATCTCCACGTGTCAGAAGACAATTCATCGGAATTTGATAGCTATATTGAAACCATTTGGTATATATGCACATGAAACCATATACTTTGCTCCCCTTATTTTGTTACTACATTACTATATTATTGCATTTTGCAAAATTGTCCCTTTCTCTCTCTAAAATTTTGCAAAGTTGTCATTTTGTTAACTAGAAGTGGAAGAAAAATAAGAAGAAGAGATAATTTCATGGATCTGAAAGAAACTGAGCTGTGTTTGGGGTTGCCAGGTGGTGGAGAAAGAGATAAAATCAAAGGGAAAAGAGGGTTTTCTGAAACTGTTGATTTGAAACTTAATTTTCAAACCAATGATTCTTCTTCTGCTATGGATCTCAAGGAGAAGATCAAGACTCCTACTACCAAAGAAATTGCTTCTAACAAGGATTCAGTCAAGCCACCTGCCAAGTAAGTCTCTCTTTTTCTCTTCGAGGGTTAGTGGTGCACGATTTCCTGAGCCTAGGGTTTACCGGAAACATTCTCTCTACCTTCATAAGGTAGACGTAAGGTCTCTTTATGTATAGAGACAGAGTCAGAATTTGAAGTTACTGGGTTCGTGACTATAAAATTTTTATGTTATTGGGTTCTAAAGTAAGAATTTGTATCTATTCAATGAATTTTTTAAAGCTACTGGGTTTAGCCGAACCCTTTGTCGAAACTTCTAGCTCCGCCCTTGTGTACGTACAATTCTCCCAGACCCAATTGTAGAATTACACTGAGTATGATGTTGGTGTTGTTGTTTGTGTAGGTGCATACCATTAAAGAGGCTCATATATATACTATTTTTCACTTAAATACGAGTATTTTTTCAATTCTTTTCTTTTATTTTTCATGATTTTTAACGTTTGTCTCGTGTATAGTGGTACATTAAGGAATATCCAGAAATGCATTTTCTGTCATCACGCACTTTAACTTTCACTTCAAACAAGTTCAACTATAGGTCTCTAGCTCCAGTGTTAATTAATGATAGTACTATCATATACCTTGACTAGAGAGATTTTAGTCACTAAAAAAAATAGTAAAAATTTAGCCATTTTTTCTCCATATTTAATACTAGTGTTTATAAAAATCTTTTTTTTTTTTTTGAGAAAAGAAAATGAAATGGTTTGACTGTGACATACACAGTCCTAAAACTAATGTAACTTTTATAATATTAATTTATAAAAAAATGTTTTGAATTTTTGTATTATTGTAGGGCACAAGTGGTGGGTTGGCCACCAGTGAGATCTTTCAGAAAGAATGTAATGGCTCAGAAAAACAACACTGAAGCTGAAAAGAGTAATGCAACTGCTGCTGCATTTGTGAAGGTTTGCATGGATGGTGCACCTTACCTACGTAAGGTAGATTTGAAGATGTACAAAAGTTACCAACAACTTTCTGATGCTTTGGCCAAGATGTTTAGCTCCTTTACTATGGGTAAGTACATCACAATTTTCTCTTCGAGAACATTCGCCTCGTCTATTCTTTTGCTCGATCTTTTTGTTTTGTACATAAAGATGTTCATGTAAAGTCTACTCAAAGGTGCAGCCTAGTGGTTTTTGAAGTAGGTGAGAACAATAATGTCTCACGTTCAAATCCTAGCGAAGACGAAAACACTATAGGTGATTTCTTCTCAGTTCTCGTCTGTCCAAGTAATTGTTAGATAGAGTAATTACTTGGTACTTGTTGTCGATGGGAGGTGGCAAGTATTTTGTAGAATTAGTCGAGGTGCGCGTAAGTTGGCCCCAACACTAACGGTTTTTAAAAAAAATATATTTGTTAGACAAGTAGTACACTAACACCAACCATATACATATATAGTTTAATTAATTTGCCATAATTTCAAGAATGATTTAGCTTAAAACACTCTAGAGTCAAAAGAACTTTTAAGTTATCAGTGTGTTTTATAAATTGGTTATGTCAAGTTATTTACTTTATTTTTGTATTACGAAATTAGGTTTACCCCTAGATAGTTATTGCATGTTGTTATAAGAACTCTTCACCCGATAATATGAAATTTTTCACTGTCATTACATAGAAGTTAAACTCGTTATCAACCTGAAAATTATTACTCCACATGAAATCAACAACTTTATTCTTCAACTAATTAATATCATGTGTACAGGTATATACACTAGATATTAAAATTTTCAAGATAATTTTTGTTATATTTTGAGGATAAGGAGAATAATAAAGAAAAGAACACCGCACATTCTTTTGTTTTATGTCCATTTGCTTAGCTATAAGTTAATTAATATTTTTCTTGAGAATAAAATCTTGAAAACATGATAGGAAAAACAGCTAAATCTCAGAATCATGTTCATACAGCCTAGCATTTGATTTACATATTGCACAAAATGTTAATTAAAGATTATTCTTTGAGTTTATGAAAATATTATAAAATAATTTCCACTTGTAATTATTATTTTATTAATTGGTACAGGAAATTATGGGCCCCAAGGAATGATAGATTTTATGAATGAAAGCAAGCTGATGGATCTTCTCAACAGTTCTGAATATGTACCCACCTATGAAGATAAAGATGGAGACTGGATGCTCGTGGGGGATGTACCTTGGGAGTAAGTCTATAATTATGAAATTTTTCTTCAATAACCCTAATAACAAATTAAAAAAAGAGACATAAACAAGAAAAAAATTATTACCCGCTCCAAAAATAATAGCCGATAATATATATATATATATATATATTATACATTTTTTGGTTAGCGAATGCGATTAGTTTCGGCTGACCAACCAATTTATTATTTTGCGCAAAAAAACTGAACTATAGGTATGTTTGGTATGACATAAGTTATTTTTTTTCCGAAAATATTTTTGTTATTTGATTGGTGAGTGAAAATAATATTTTTAAAAAAGTGTGTATTAAAGAGAATAACAATATTAGCAAATTGGAGAGTATTTTGATGACACTTTTGAGTAGTAAAGAAAAATTATGGAGTAATACTTACTATTTAATTGTTAATTTGAAGCACGTAATATGATGTTAAAAATTAAAAAATTTATCAAAATTACTTATATCCATAGGCGAGGGAAGTTTTCTAATCTTGATGGAAAATGTTTTTTCTTCACTAATCAAATGCTGGAAAATAATTTTTTCATAAAAAATATTTTTTTGAAAAATAACTTCCATCATATCAAAAGCGTTGCAATTAACTTCTTTAATTATTTCTTAAATTTCAGGATGTTTGTTGATTCATGCAAGCGTTTACGCATAATGAAAGGATCAGAAGCTATTGGACTTGGTATTTTCCTTTTAAAATTTTTATATTGAGTTTGAAAAAATCATTTTAATTTCTTCATTAAACCTAAGTTATATTTTACTTAAATCTCAGCACCAAGAGCTATGGAGAAATGCAAGCGCAGGGTTTGAAAACTCCATAGAAGGCTATAAACATTATGTTGAAGAAGCAGCTTTTGTGATTGTTGTTTCCATTTGTCTGTATTTTTATTTTATAGTATATAGTTTTTAATTAAAAGAAGTGATCTTTAATTTGGACATTTGTAATAGACAAGAAGCAATAAACTTAAAAACCCTCTATTGTGTCTTGGCTTGTTAATTACTTAATTAATGGTTTGCTTTGTTGTTCTTTGTCTTGGCTGTCATAGTGGTTGTGTGTTTTACCCTTTTATTGAATTTCATTTGTTTTTTTATCAATTAACCATATTCTATGTATCATGTAATTCATTTCTTTATTTAATTATTGATCCATATTTGTATGTTTCTGAATATTTATTTCATTGAATTTTTATTATGACAAAGTCTATGTCTAGCGGGAACAAAGCCATGTGCATGTTGAATGGGGTTTTCCTTTCCTACCAAATAATTTAACTTTTTTTGCTCATTTAGTACATTGCCATAATAATCAAATAATTTGTGTCTGTCTGCTACATGTAGGAATTGAATGAATGGCCTTTAATGTGCTGGAATTGTATTAATTGTTTGCTGTATGCTAGTACTTTAATATTCATGGGATCACTACATTATTAATCATATCTTGCTACCACTACTAATAACCAAGCAATGGAATTTGAAACTTTTCATTTGAGAATTTGACCCAGAAACTAAATTGAGTTGTATTTATTATTATAAAGTAATTAATGTTACTCTATTTTTATATTTAACGATATCTTGAAAGGAGTCGTGGAGCAACTTGTAAAGATGTCTCTGTGCGATTTATGGGTTATAGGTTCGAACCGTGGAACTAGCCACTAATATTTGTATTAGGATAGACTTATTACATCACATCCCTTTGACTAAGATATTTTTTTGGATCCTGCGTGAACACGAAATGACCGGTGCACTGGACGACTTTTTTAACTATTCGGTATCTAATAAGCATTAGTTCGATTATCTGAATCGTGTTAAGAAGGGCACTATTGAATAAAAAAACCTTTTATACCCGAGACTTTTAGCTAAGAGGATAGAAATCAACTTAGGATAAAATAGAAACTTATTTTAGTAAGTGGAAATTGAACTTTCTATTTCAAGAAATTAACAGCATCTGTAGAAGAGTTCAAGAATTTAATGCATTGTCCCTTCATCTATATTCAATCCCCATTCATCACCCCTGCCAAAAGGAACCCCCTTCATGTTCAGTCATACCATTCTGACTTTGATGTAAATATGTTGGTATATATTTTTCTTGGATCAGACAATGTGGAAGAGCTATATGCGCAGTACTCACCTCATTAACTTTTACTTGGCACGTCCCCGTACCGATCCGCGAGACTCTACTAAACCTGCTCATGACTCGTGAGACCTATGTAACCTAGGCTCTGATACCACCTTGTCACGACCCTAACCCCGAACCCGGTCATGATGGCGTCTCTCATGAAGACAAGGCCAGCCAGTTCAACCCAACTTAACTTTTAAAGCAGTTAATCAACATGAAAAATAGTCTAAACATGATTTAAACAATACTAAATAGCGGAATTATCGATAACAATGCGGAAAGTCCAACTCGACACAGCCCTAACCAGGGTGTCACAAGTCACGAGCAACTGTAAACCATAATACTAGTCTGCTAAAGTCATAAACTACTACAAGTTTTTGAAAGGAAACAGAAATGATAGAGAAGTAGAGACACGGGGCTGCGGACGTCAACAACTACTTCGTAGTCTCCGAAAAACCGTCTGGAACTGGAGGAATCAACACTTAAGAGTGGTACCAGCTACGCCTGAATCTGCATACAGGGTGCAGGGAGTAAAGTGAGTACTCCAAATCAGTGAGTAACAAATGTAAATAACAACTGAAAATAAAAAAACACGTAAAACACAAGGCATTCTATACTGAAGCAGTAAAATCACTTTAAAATAGTAAAACAACGAAGAGTTAAGTAAATCCCTTTCAACAAGTAAAACAAGTAATTGACAGGTAAGTAAACAAATAGAAGCTCGCCCCTCGGGCACAGTATCAACAAATCCGCCCATCGGGCAACATCTCAGAACAGTACCGGTCCCTCGGGCTCAATCTCAGAACAATATCAGCCCCTCGGGCTCAATCTCACATAACAATGGGTACCCGCGCTCACTTGGAGCGTACAGACTCCGGGAGGGCCCCCTTATGGTCCAAGCGCAATATCAAACCATCTCGTGGCATCAAATCTAGGCCCTCGGCCTCATATCAATCAAGCCACTTCGTGGCGTATATATGTATCTCAGGTCCTCGGCCTCATATCAGTACCAGTGTATCCTCACAACTAGGCACTCGGCCTTTAATCAGTCCAAAATCATCACAAGCCCCTCGGGCAATAGTAAAATAATATTTCTCAGCCCAAAACATCATTTAAAATATTATTTAATTCTCAAAACTAAGTAAAAATGGCTGAGTAGTAAAACAGAGGAAAATAACGGGACTGAGTTCAAGTAATAATTCAAAACAATAAGGAAATGGTAATATAAATCCCCGAAGGGTCCAAATAGTTGGCACAAAGCCCAAATATGGCGTTCAACCCAAATAATGATGATAACAAATAAGTTTCAGTCAAATATGCGGTAAAATCATCAACTGGGATGGACCAAGTCACAATCCCCAATAGTATACGACCACACGCTTGTCATCAAATGTGTGTCTCACATCAACATAGCACTACGATGTGCAATTCGGGGTTTCAAACCCTCAGAGCATCATTTACAATCATTATTCACTTTGAACCGGCTAATTCTCTAGCTCGCGATACCTTTGCCCCTCGAATTAGCCTCCACACACGTCGAATCTATCCAAAATCAGAACGAATACGTCACAATATTCTAAGGAAACAAAGCCCAAGCGAAAACAATCGAATTACCACAAAATTCCAGAAATTGGTCAAACCTGACCCCTGGGCCCACATCTCGGAATTTGACAAAATTTACAAAACTAGAATCCTTATACTCTCACGAGTCTTACCATACAAGAATTATCCAATTCCGATACTATTTGGTCCTCCAACTCTTCATTTTACATTTTCGAAAGATTTCACAATTTTCTTCCCAAATTCCATCCCAAATCACGAATTAAATGATGAATTCAATGAAAGATTCATGCACTCTAGCGAAATCTGAGTTAGAATCACTTACCCTGATGAATTTCTTGAAAAACCTTCGAAAAATCGCCAAAATCCGAGCTCTCTAGGTCAAAATATCAAATAAAACCTAAAATCTCGTATTTATAGAGTACCCCACAGATTTTCACCTCCGCGGACCGCACAAAATCGACCGCGATCCGCACAAAACCAGTGCGGTCCGCACAAAAACGACCGCGGCCACACATGCTTTCCTCTGCAGTGACAGACTTTAGTATTTTGGCTATAACTTTCGCTACAGATGTCCAAATTGCGATATCTTTACTTACTTGAAACTAGACACGAAGGGCTACAACTTTTGTTTTTGAATCATCTCAAAATTTCTTGTAGATCAAAAGATATGAGCTTTCGAAGTAGGACCAGTGAAATGTTCCCCACCGCGGCCGCACTGCATTTTGTGCGGTCCGCACAACACCTACCGCGGCCGCACTTCATTTTGTGCGGTCCGCACAGCACATACCACGGCCGCACTTCTTTTTGTGCGGACCGCGCGGTGGGTTCCGAGGCCTGCAACCCTTCTGGACCTGCTACAGCTATGATTTTCAGCCTAAAACATCTCGGAACCTACCCGGAACTTCAAACCAATTGTACCAACACATCCCATGACATCGTTCAAACTTGTTCAAAACTTCGGAACGCTCACAACAACATCAATCACCAATTTAACATAGGATTCAAGCCTAAGAACTCCAAGAACTATTAATTTATGCTTTTGATCAAAAAGTCTATCAAATCTCACCCGAATGACCTAAAATTTTGCACACACATCCCAAATGACACTACGAAGCTACTGAAACTCTCAAAATTCCTTTCCGATCCCTATATCAAAATCTCGCCTATTAACCGGAAATCGCCAAAATATCGACTTCGCCAATTCAAGCCTAAATCTTCTCTATAACTCCAAAACCCATTTCGATCGCGCTCCTAAGTCACAAATTACCTCTCGAAGCTAACTGAACCATCGGAACTCGCATCTGAGCCCTGTAACACTTAAGTCAACATCCGGTTGACTTTTTCAACTTAAGCCTTCTTAAAAGAGACTAAGTGTCTCATTTCTTACCAAATCCTCTCCGAACTCGAACTAATCATCACGATCACATAAAACACGAATAACAAAGCGTAAGAAGCTGAAATGGGGGAAAACGGATTTGGTAACTCATGAGACGACTGGCCGGGTCATCACATCTTCCCCAACTTAAACAAACGTTCGTCCTCGAACGAGTCAAGAAACATACCTGAAGCCTCAAACATGTGAGGATATCTGCTCCACATCTCCCGCTCGGTCTCCTAGGTAGCCTTCTCCACAGGCTGACCTCTCCACGACACTTTCACTGAAGCTCTATCCTTTGACCTCAACTTTTGAACCTGACGACCCAAAATAGCTACTGGCTCCACATCATAGGTCAAATCATCATCCAACTGAACCGTGCTGAAGTCCAAAACATGAGACGAATCCACAATATACTTCCGGAGCATAGAAACATGAAATATCGGATGTATACTTGATAAGCTGGGTGGCAAATCAAGCTGATAAGCCACCTCCCCAATCATCCGAAGCACCTTAAAAGGCCCAATGAACCGAGGACTCAATTTCCCTTTCTTACCAAATCTCATAACACCCTTCATGGGTGAAACCTTCAATAGAACTTTCTCGCCAACCATGTAGGACACATCTCGAACCTTCCTATCAGCATAACTCTTTTGCCTCGACTACGTTGTACAAAGTCTCTCCTGAATCACCTTCACCTTTTCCAAAGCATCTTGTACCAAATCAGTCCCCAATAGCTTAGCCTCACCAGGCTCGAACCAACCAACTGGAGATCTACACCGCCTCCCATACAAAACCTCATATGGAGCCATCTGAATACTCGACTGGTAGCTGTTGTTATACGCAAACTCTGCAAGTGGTAGAAACTCGTCCCATGATCCTCCGAAATCAATGACAACATGTTATCTAATATCTGAATAGTGCATTCGGACTGTCCATCCGTCTGAGGATAAAAAGTTGTGCTCAACTCCACCTGATTACTCAACTCTCTCTGCACGGCTCTCCAAAACTGCGAAGTAAACTGAGTACCTCTATCTGAAATAATGGAAACCGGAACACCATGCAAATGAACAATTTCCCAGATATAAATCCCTGCCAACCGCTCTGAAGAATAGGTAGTACACACAGGAATGAAGTGCACAGACTTGGTCAGCTAATCCACAATCACCCAAATAGCATCGAACGTCTTCAAAGTCCATGGAAGTCCAACAACAAAGTCCATAGTGATCCTCTCCCACTTCCACTCAGGAATATCCATCTGCTGTAGCAAACCACCCGATCTCTAATGCTCATATTTCACCTGCTGACAATTGAGACACCGAGCTACAAATCCCATAACATCTTTCTTCATTCTTATCCACCAATAGAGCTGCCTCAAATCTTGATACATCTTCGCGACACTCGGATGAATGGAATACCGCGAGCTATGGGCCTCCTCCAGAATCAATTCCCGAAGCCCATCCACATTGGGCACACAAATCCGGCCCTGCATTCTCAACACACCATCATCACCAATGGTCACATCTCTGGCATCATCATGCTGAACTCTGTCCTTAAGGACAAGCAAATGCGGATCATCATACTGGCGTTCTCTGATGCGATCATATAAAGAAGACCGAGATACCACACAAGCCAATACCCGACTGGGCTCCAAAATGTCTAATCTCACAAACTGATTGGACAAGGCCTGAACATCAACTGCAAGAGGTTTCTCCCCAACTGGAATATATGCCAAACTCCCCATATTCACTACCTTTCGGCTCAAAGCATCGGCCACCACATTGGCCTTTCCCGTATGGTACAATATAGTGATATCATAATCTTTAAGCAACTCCAACCATCTCTGCTACCTCAAATTATGATCCTTTTGCTTGAACAAATGCTGAAGACTGCGATGATCAGTGAACACCTCACAAGATATGCCATACAAGTAGTGCCTCCAAATCTTCAATGCATGAACTATGGAAACCAACTCCAAATCATGAACGGGGTAGTTCTTCTCATGAGGCTTCAATTGACGAGAAGCATAAGCTATAACTCTACCCTCCTGCATCAACACACAACCAATCCCAACTCTCGAAACATCACAATACACGGTATATGAACCTGAAGCTGATGGCAAAACCAACACTGGAGCTGTGGTCAAAGATGTCTTGAGCTTCTAAAAGCTCTCCTCACACTCGTCCAACCATACAAATGTAGCACCCTTCTGAGTCAACTTGGTCAAGGGCGATGCGATAGATGAGAATCCCTGAACAAACCGGCGATAATAGCCTGCCAAACCAAGAAAACTGCGATACTCTATGGCCGAGGACGGTCTGGGCCAACTCTAAACTGCCTCTATCTTTTTCGGATCAACCTGAATACCCTCACTGGACACCACGTGCCCCAAGAAAGCCACTGAACCAAGCCAAAACTCACACTTGGAGCATTTTGCATAAAACTTCTCCTCCCTCAATCTCTGCAATATAACTCTCAAATGCTCCGCATGCTCCTCCTGACTACGTGAATACACCAGAATATCATCAATGAAGAATATGACTAACGAATCGAGATAAGGCCGGAACACGGTGTTTATCAGATGCATGAACACTGCTGGGGCATTGGTCAGTCCAAAAGACATCACCAAGAACTCATAATGACCATATCGGGTCCTGAAAGCCGTCTTAAAAATATCTGAGTCCCTGATCTTCAACTGGTGATAACTTGAACAGAGATCAATCTTGGAGAACACCTGCACTCCTTGAAGCTGGTCAAATAAATCATTAATGCGAGGCAAAGGATACTTGTTCTTAATTGTTACCTTGTTTAATTGCCTATAATCAATGCATATTCTCATTGTTCCATCCTTCTTCTTCACAAATAGAACCAGCGCACCCCAAGGTGACACATTAGGCTGAATGAACCCCTTATCTAGGAGCTCCTAAAGTTGCTCCTTCAATTCCTTCAACTCCACTGGTGCCATATGATACAGCGAAATAGAAATGGACTGAGTGCCCAGCACTAGGTCAATATCAAAATCAATATCCTTATCCGGTGGCATGCCCGACAGGTCTGCAGGAAACACACCGGGAAGATCCCTCACAACTGGAACAAAATCAATACTGGGAGTCTCAGCTCCGATATCCCTCACAAACGCTAGGTATGAAAGAAAACCCTTCCCAACCAAACACTGGGCTCTCAAGAAAGAGATCACTCTACTAGGAACGTAATTAGTCACACCTCGCCACTCGATCTGTGGAACACCCGGCATAGCCAATGTGCTGTTTTAGCATAGCAGTCCAGAATAGCACGACACGGAGATAACCAATCCATGCCTAAAATGATATCAAAATCCACTATGCTCAATAGTAATAGATCTACTCGGGTCTCCAAACCCCTAATAGTCACCATACATGACCGGTACACACGGTCTACAACAACAGTATCGCCCACCGGGGTAGATACATGAACAGGTAAAGTAAGAAACTCACTGGGCGTACCCAAATAACGAGCAAAATATGATGACACATAAGAAAAGGTGGAACCGAGATCAAATAATACAAAGGCATCTCTGTGGCAGACTGAAACAATACCTGTGATAATAGCATCCGAAGCAATAACATCGGGTCTGCCTAGGAGTGCATAGAAATGGGCTTGACCGCCCCCTGATCGACCTCCACCTCTGGGGCGACCCCTGGCTAACTGACCTCCACCTCTAGCTGACTGAGTGGGTGGTGGTAAAGAAACTAGTACTGAAGCCAAAAACTGACCCCTCTGTTGGGATGAACTAGCAACACGACGAGGACATTGCCTCCATATGTGACCCATCTCGCCACACTCATAACAACTCCCAGGTGCTGGAGAAGGGGACTGAAGGGAACCTCTCATACCGAAGTGACTAGCAGATGCACTCGGCATAGAAGAACCCTGAACCGATGGAGCACGAGATGCACTCTGAGTTGGAAGGGCGCTGAGTGAGGACTGGCCCTGTTGAGATCCATGATAACCATGACCCGAAGATGCCCCCCGATAACCTGGGCGAGCTGCTTGAGCAGGCCTGAATGAACGACATCTGCTGTGCTAGAACTGGCCCCTCGAAGGAGCACCACTATAGCTGCCAGATCCTCGAGGCCTCTTGACCTCCCTCTTCTCTCGCTCCTGATGGCGAACAGTCTCAATCTCACAGGCTATATCAACAACTTCCTCGAAGGTAGCACCAGTCACCCTCTCTTTGGTAATAAGAATACGGAGGTGGTAAGTAAGACCATCAACAAATCTTCTGATCCTCTCTCAATCTGTCGGAACCATCCAGATGGCATGACGAGCCAACTCAGAAAATCTCAACTCATACTGTGACATAGTCATATCCCCCTATTGCAACCATTCAAACTATCTACGCTGCTCCTCTCTGTGGGACTGCGGCACATACTTCTCCAGGAAGAGAACGGAGAACTGCTGCCAAGTAAGGGGCGTTGCACCAACAGGCCTATGCCTCTCAAAATCCTCCCACCAAGTAAAAGCAGCTCCTGAAAACTAATAGGTGATAAAAGTGATCTCGCTGGTCTCCAAAATACCGGCAGTACGAAACATCCTCTAACACTTATCCAAAAAACCCTAGGCATCCTCTCCCTCTGCGCCATTGAAGGTCGGAGGCTGTAATCTACCAAACCTCTCCAATCTACGCTGATCATCCTCCGGTATAACAGGAACCACATAGTCTTGAGCAGCTGCGACCGTCTTGGCGTCTGAAGTCCCTACACTACCTGCTCAGGTGTGCGAGCGGCGGGAGTCTGATTGCTTCCCCCGGCCTGTGAAGTTGCTACGGCTGTAGTGGTTGAAACATCTTGAGCCAGGCGAGTGCAAACTGATAAAATCTGTGTCAAGGCCTCCTTAAGACCCGAAATCACGATGAGCACAACTGGTGCCTAAATTGGTGCTGCTGGAGCACCCATAGCTGGAGCCTGATCCTGAGCTGGGGCAGCTGGTGGATCAATAGGTGCTGCCCTCACTGCTCTTCCTCTGCCACGACCGCGACTGCATCCTCGGCCTCTGGTGGTCGTCCACCCCGCCCGCTAGCGCGTGTCCTCACCATATGTGAGAGAATGGAATAATAGAAGTTTATTACTCGGATCAACAAGTTCGCACGACAAGAATTTCAAGAATATGAAGTTTTCCTAAAGGTTCTGCAGCCTCTCGAGAATAAATACAGACGTCCCCGTACCGATCCGCGAGACTCTACTAAACCTGCTCATGACTCGTGAGACCTATGTAACCTAGGCTCTGATACCACCTTGTCACGACCCTAACCCCGAACCCGGTCATGATGGCGTCTCTCATGAAGACAAGGCCAGCCAGTTCAACCCAACTTAACTTTTAAAGCAGTTAATCAACATGAAAAATAGTCTAAACATGATTTAAACAATACTAAATAGTGGAAATATCAATAACAATGCGGAAAGTCTAACCCGACACATCCCTAACCGGGGTGTCACAAGTCACGAGCATCTCTAAACCATAATACTAGTCTGATAAAGTCATTAACTACTACAAGTGTTTGAAAGGAAACATAAATGATAGAGAAGTAGAGACACGGGGCTGCGGACATCAACAACTACCTCGTAGTCTCCGAAAATTTGCCTGGAACTGGAGGAATCAGCACTCAGGAGCAGTACCAGCTACGCCTAAATCTGCACACAGGGTGCAGGGAGTAAAGTGAGTACTCCAACTCGGTGAGTAACAAATGTAAATAATGACTAGAAGTAAGAAAACACATAAAACACAAGGCATTCTATACTGAAGCAGTAAAATCACTTAAAAACAGTAAAACAGTGAAGAGTTAAGTAAATCCCTTTTCGACAAGTAAAACGAGTAATTGACAGGTAAGTAAACAAATAGAAGTTCGCCCATCGGGCATAGTATCAACAAATCCGCCCCTTGGGCAACATCTCAGAACAGTACCAGCCTCTCGGGCTCAATCTCACATCACAATGGGTACCCGCGCTCACAGAGGGTGTACAGACTCCGGGAGGGGCCCCTTACGACCCAAACGCAATATCAAGCAATATCGTGGCATCAAATCTAGGCCCTCGACCTCATATCAATCAAGCCACCTCGTGGAGTATATATGTATATCAGGCCCACGGCCTCATATTAGTACAAGTGTATCCTCACAACTAGGCCCTCGGCCTTTAATTAGTCCAAAATCATCACAAGCCCCTCGGGCAATAGTAAAACAGTATTTCTCAGCCCAAAATATTATTTAAAATATTATTTAAGTCTCAAAACTAAGTAGTAAAACATAGGAAAATAACGGGACTAAGTTCAAGTAATAATTCAAAACAGTGAGGAAATGGCAAAAATCCCCGAAGGGTCCAATAGTTGGTATGGAGTTCAACCCAAATAATGATGATAGCAAATAAGTTTCAATCAAATACGCGGTAAAATCATCAACCGGGATGGACCAAGTCACAATCCCCAATAGTATACGGCCACACGCTTGTCATCAAACACGTGTCTCACATCAATATAGCACTACGATATGTAATCTGGGATTTCAAACCCTCAGAGCATCATTCACAATCATTACTCACCTCGAACTGGCTAATTCTCTAGCTCGCGATGCCTTTGCCCCTCGAATTGGCCTCCACGCGCGTCCAATCTATTCAAAATCAGAATGAATACGTCACAATATTCTACGGAAACAAAGCCCAAGTGAAAACAATCGAATTACCACAAAATTCTAGAAATTGGTCAAACCCGACCCCTGGGCCCACATCTCGAAATTTGATAAAATTCACAAAACTAGAATCCTTATACTCTCACGAGTCTAACCATACGAGAATTATCCAATTTCGATACCATTTGATCCTCCAAATCTTCATTTTACATTTTCGAAAGATTTCACTATTTTCTTCCCAAATCACGAATTAAATGATGAATTCAATGAAAGATTCATGTACTCTAGACAAATCTGAGTTAGAATCACTTACCCCGATGAATTTCTTGAAAAACCTTCAAAAAATTGCCAAAATCCGAGCTCTCTAGGTCAAAATATCAAATAAAACCCAAAAACTCGTATTTATAGAGTACCCCACAGATTTTCACCTCCGCGTACCACACAAAATCGATCGCGGTCCGCACAAAACCAGTGCAGTCCGCACAAAAACGACCGCGGCTGCACAGGCTTTAGTATTTTAGCCGTAACTTTTGGTACAAATGTCCAAATTACAATATCGTTACCTTTTTGGAAACTAGACACAAAGGGCTACAATTTTAGTTTTTAAATCATCTCAAATTTCCTTGTAGATCAAAATATATGAACTTCCGAAGTAGGACCAGTGAAATATTCCCCACCGCAGCCGCACTGCATTTTGTGCGGTCCGCACAACACCTAAAGCAGCCGCACTTCATTTTATGCGGTCTGCACAGCACATACCGCGGCTGCACTTCTTTTTGTGCGGACCGTGCTGGTAGGTTCCGAGGCCTGCAACCCTTCTGGACCTGCTACAGCTATGATTTTCGGCCTAAAACATCCCGGAACCTACCCGAAAATCCCGGAACTTCAAACCAATTGTACCAACACATCCCATGACATCATTCAAACTTGTTCATAACTTCGGAACGCTCACAACAACATCAATCACCAATTTAACATAGGATTCAAGCCTAAGAACTCCAAGAACTCTTAATTTATGCTTTCGATCAAAAAGTCAATGAAATCTCACCCGAATGACTTGAAATTTTGCACACACATCCCAAATGACACAACAAAGCTATTACAACTCTCAGAATTCCTTTACGACCCCTATATCAAAATCTCGCCTATTAACCGAAAATTGCCAAAATATCGACTTCGCCAATTCAAGTTCAAGCCTAAATCTTCTCTACAACTCCAAAATCCATTCCGATCGCGCTCCTAAGTCACTAATCACATCCCAAAGCTAACCGAACCATCTGAACTCATATCCGAGCTCTCTAACACATAAGTCAATATCCGGTTGACTTTTCCAACTTAAGCCTTCTTAAAAGAGACTAAGTGTCTCATTTCTTACCAAATCCTCTCCGAACTCGAACTAACACGATCACATAAAATATGGATAACGAAGCATATAGAAGCTGAAATGAGGGAAAACGGAGCGGTAACTCATGAGACGGCTGGCTGGATCGTCACATCCTCCCCAACTTAAACAAACGTTCGTCCTCGAACGAGTCAAGAAACATACCTGAAGCCTCAAACATGTGAGGATATCTGCTCCATATTTCCCGCTCGGTCTCCCAGGTAGCCTCCTCCACGGGCCGACTTCTCCACTACACTTTCACTGAAGTTATATCCTTTGACCTTTGTTTTCTCTCTATCTAGTAATTGCTTTTTTCTCTTTTCATTCTTGTGAATTGTTCATAGTTGCGCTTGTTATCTAAGGAAGAGGATTTCGTAGGAGAGAGGTCGTTGGTCTGTGATGTTTAGTGTAGAAAGGGAGAAAGAAGAAAAATGAAAAACAAATGTAAAAAAGCAACCTGCCAGCGCGTGTAAAACACAGCTTGGACTGAATCTAGTTGCAATATTTTAGGGGGTAAATAAATTCACTTCAAATTAGAACGGTCAAGTGTTTGATCACCCATAATATTTAGGTGTGTAAATGACTTTTCTATACAAGTTTAATGGGCAATTTATGCCTTTTCTCTATCTAATAATATGAGACATTTAAGAGAGATAAAGAGTGTCTTAGATAAATATTATTATGATTAACATTATTAATGTTTTTGATAGTGATGAATACAAAAACTTTAAATTGCAGATTTTAAGAACCGTACTAAATTCCCTACTACTCCCTCCAGTCTATAGTAAGTAACTTTTTGGCCTTTTTATTTTGGTTTTAAATAAGTGTTTTTGTACATAATCAAAAAGAAATTAATATTATTTTTTCAAAATTTGTTCTTATTTACCTATCCCAATATGTTAAGGTAACAATTAATTAAGAATAATTTAATAGATAATTTTTTTTCTCTAGGAGTTTGTATTTTCTCAAGAAGTGTGCCAAAACTAAAAAGTCAATTAAGGATAGGAAGGAGTAATAAACAGGTCAATGATAATTGAAGCTTTCCAATTTAAGAATTTGATCGACATAATTAAGTGACATTTTACTGTTCCTTACTGAGTAAGTAATGTCAGTCAAAGGAAATTGAATATCTGTCAGATATTAATTAACAGCAGCCATTTAGAAGATTTTAAGAATTTATTGCATTGTCTCCTCTTCTCCCTTTAAACCCCTCCCCATGAACCCCACCCCACCCTCCACCAAAAGTACACAAGCTAGGATTTTAAATTTATGGGTTTAAAATTTTAAAAAATATAACTTATTAAATTTTAAATAAATTATTTACATATTTTAAATAGATTTTAACACAAATATAAAATTTAAACAAAGAATACAGAGTTCTACTAAGCCGTAAGTAGAACTGTAGCTCCGCCTGTCAAATAAAAGAATATATATATATATATATATATATATATATATATATATATATATTGGATCGGGCTGCGCGCCGCAGCTATAGTGTCTGGTGCTAAAAGTAAAAACAGAGTTTTTCCTGGACAGGTTGAGAAAATTGGGGGAGAGAAGCAACCTAGGATCTCTTACACATGCAGATCCTTATTATAAGGAGAAAGTGGACATTTAAATTTTGATTTCATATGTATATATATTTTCAATTTTTTGAGAGCAAAAATAAAAATTATTTTTTTTCCTAGCCAAACACTTGAAGATTACCTTGTGCTTTTCTTGGACAAGGAATCGGACTTTTTTTTTTTTTTTGTGGGTCTCTTTCTCAATGTGGTTTAAGAAGTACCAACAATATAAATAAATAAATAAATTGTTCATATCTTGTATTCTTGTCCTAGAAAAGGGAGCCAAAAAGCTTAGTTGATTAAGAGGTCTCTCCCTTTCATATTCATGTACGGGTATATGAGCGAACTATTCAAGTGTCCCTATCAGACTTTTGATTATAAGGATTTCAAATAAAATATATGATCATTTTAATATATATACACATACTTATATATTTTAAAAAAATATGCCCACGTTAACAAGGTCCGTTAACCCGTCTTCTACAAGCATAGGCTCGCCTCTGCCTTCAGGGAAATATGAAGAAAAAGAACTTAATTATTTGAAAGTTGAAAGTGTTCTGTGTTCAAACATATATTTTTAGAATTGGTTGTAATTTATATTGCTAGACATGAATATTGAACAATCAATTAAATCAATCAACTACGCATCAAACTAAAATTGGTTGGGTTTGGCTATATGAATTTTATATATTTATTTAATTCTATTAGTCTCATTTCTTTATAATAATATTGAATAACTTGTTTTAATCAGGTATGTTGTGGGAAATGAGATATAGCAAGAATCAATTTGAAGCTTTTATACTGTGTGCTCTGTCACTAGTTTGACAGAAGAAAATTATTGTTGCCCTTAAAATCAAGGGACTAAAGTGCAATTTTCCTGTTAATTTTGATTATCTTATGGACTTCGTTTCAGATTAGGCCGGATCCATCAATTACACAACCAGTCAAAATTGAAGTCAAATCTTCAAAGTTTCATACATAGCAATAACTTTTGATGGTTATGATTTCGAGTTCCTTCAGTAATATAAGAGGAAAGGAAAAGAGAGCAGCAATTCCACCATTGATATCCATTAAAAAGCTTTGAAACTTTGAATTCAAATTTGAGTTTTTAAAAATCATTATTTGTTTGGATTGAGTGTTGTTGTAAATAATTGAGAATATGGTTTGGAGTTTATATCTCAATTTTGAGGGGTTTTGATGAAGATTAGACTTAGTTTTGGCTGAATTTCAGATTGAAATTCGAAGAAGAAGACGTATATTGCAGAAATTGTAGAAAAATTGTAGACTGTTGTGTATTTATTTTTCTTGAAAAAAAATTGCAGAAATATTTTTTTTGGATTCCATATTTAGCATAGTAGTTTCGTAAGGAGTAACAAGAGCATATAGGAGAATCACAGAATTGTAGCATAATCAGGATTTTCGACATAATTGCGTTTTTTGCAGAAGTTTTAGTCGTTTTTGATTTATGAAAATAGAAAATAAAGCTTCTACAATTAAAATACAAATAATCTACAATTTATCGATAAAATATCTACAAACTGGGTACATTGAATTTTAATATCCCAATTCCCATTCAATTGTAGCATAATTGGTAATTTTGACATAATTGCATTTTTTCAGAAGATTTGTATAAGTTTTAGTCATTTTTTTATTTGTGAAAACAGAAAATAAAGCATCTACAATCAGAATACACATAATCTACAATTTATCTACAAAATATCTACAAACTGGGTACATATTTGGACTCGAAATGCTTCCCCTGAAATGTATGTTTCACATTTTTGATACATATTTTGTCCAAAACAGTGCTAAATCATCCACTTAAATATAATTTTTCTACAATGTTGTTCAACTTTCATACAATAGGTAAATGAATAAAAGAAAAATAAACAAACAAATGTCTGCAATTTTTCTACAATTTTTCTACATTTTTTCTGCAATTTCTGCAATATACGTCTTCTTCTTCGAATTTCAATCTGAAATTCAGCCAAAACCAAGTCTAATCTTCACCAAAACCAAGTCTAATCTTCACCAAAACCCCTCAAAATTGAGATATAAACTCCAAATCATATTCCCAATTATTTTCAACAACACCCAATCCAAACAAATAATGATTTTTGAAAACCCAAATTTGAATTCAAAGTTTCAAAGCTTTTTAATGGTTGTCAATGGTGGAATTGCTGCTCCATTTTCCTTTGCTTTGTATTTTCGCCATAATTGCTTTTGTTGCAGAAGAATTGTAGAAGATTTTGTCGATTTTGATTTGTGAAATCAGAGAAAATGTTGAAACAGAGTTTAACGCAAAAAACAAAGTACAAAAATTTTGTGAAGAAGTCGACGATAGTGATTACTGTATGTGATCTGCGTTGGAAGATCTGGAAAATATTTAATTCCCCTTTTTTAGCGCGCCTAAATAAGGAATCCTACAGCTATAATGATTCCTTATTTAATGCATTGTATATATTATGTAAAAATACTATTAGCATGAAAGATAATATGCAGATTATGAACATATTTAGTAATATAGTTTCCTATATGGTATAAGAACGAAAATTTCCCATTACACTATTAGGGCTATCGTGGTGAGCTCGATTAGGAAGATTGACAGGAATGGTTCGTAAGGGGATGGTCTTTAGCGAATGTTCTCAAAATTGAAGGTATTTAAAAAATAGCCCCTTGCCCCGTACATAGCTCTTTAGGAGTTTCTCACCAGATTAAGTTATTCATCGAAGTCGATCTACCCGATTATCATAGTTTTGCTATTCAGGATTTCTTTATCGGGTTGGTAGAATTGATGCTATTATTACTCTACCTATCTGTTAAGTTATTTATTAAAGTTTATCCGATTGTCATACTTTTGCTCTTTAATTTTTTTTATCGGATTTGGTAGAGTTGATGTTACTCTACCCTATTTGTTAAGTTGTTCATGAAGTCCACTCGATAGTCATATTTTTTTGGGGGTTGTTTTAACAGAGTATTCTTCGAATTTACAATCTCAATTTCGATCAAAACACCCCAAATTTGCTCCAAAATGATCTCAAATTTGAAATAAAGCTTTCAAATACCAACACAAATAATCCTCAACTACCAAATTAAAAAGACCAACTTTGTCTTCTTCAACACTTTCTAAGGTCTAACAATGGTTTTAAGATTTTTTTCAGTAAATCACCAAAATCTGTTTGAACTAAAAATTTAAGCATAATTTATCAACGTCCAAATAATTTTTTTAACAATAATCGATCATTAACTTTTATTTTTCACCAGCAAATAAGAATTTAAAGCTTTGAAGATTAAAAAGTTATAATGTTCAAGTCAAAAGCGGGGACACTTTGTTAAGACCAGTTAAAATATGGACATTGCGCCAAGAACAATTCCTTTGAGGAACACATCGTGCAAATTGTTGGCTCAGTTAGGTCTAATGAAATGATTTAAGCAGGGTTGCCTTTGTCAAATTGGCCCAGAATAAAACTGCAGTAAGTTTATAGTAAGAATTGTATGGGTTATTCACTTTTCAGCTGTTTTTTGAAAAATAGTCAGCTAAAGTTCGATACAAGGTAGCTACTTTTAATGCGAAAATACCATGACAATCACGAATTTTAAACTTAAACAAGTGAAAAATCTGAAAGACTGTCCTGATTTTTAAGATCCATGATAGTGAAATGGAGTTCGAATTAAAAAGAAAGTGAACTTCATGGTAGTGTCATGAATTTCGTCTAGGATACTGTTATAAATTTTATTTTTGTAATACCCTATATTTTTTAATGAGGGTGTATTGGTCATTAGCAAATAATAATAATAATAAATGATAGGTGGGAGGTGATGACACACAATGACAATCCTGAAAGACCACTTTTTCATCTAAGGATGCCTAACCGCCGCACCGATCATTCGGGGGGGGGGCCGATCTGTAACGACCCGGTCGGTCGTTTCATGAGTTATCACTCTGTTTCCCCCATTTCTTCTTCTTATTACTTTGTCTACCGGTTCTATGTGTGATTGGATTGGTTGGCTCGGGCTCGGAGAGGTTTTGGTAAGGTTTGAGACACTTAATCTCTTTTGAGGAAGCATAAGTTGGAAAAGTCAATCGGATGTTGACTTATGTGTTAAAAGGCTCGGATATGAGTTCTGATGGTTCGGATAGCTTCGGGAGGTGATTTGGGACTTAGGAGCGTGATCGGAATGTATTTTGGAGGTCCGGAGTAGATTTAGGCTTGAATTGGCGAAATTAAAATGTTGGCGTTTTCTGGTTGGTAGGTGAGATTTTGATATAGAGGTCAGAATGGAATTCCGGGAGTTGCAGTAGTTCCGTTGTGTCATTTGGGATATATATGCCCAATGTAGATGGGCTTCAGGAGTTGATTCTAGAGGAGGCCCATAGCTCGCGGTATTCCATTCATCCGGGTGCCGCGAAGATGTATGAGGATCTGAGACAACATTGGTGGAGGAGAATGAAGAAGGACATTGTGGGATTTGTAGCTCGGTGTCTCAATTGTCGGCAGGTGAAATACGAGCATCAGAGACCGGGTCAGGGTTTAGGATCGTGACAAGTTGGTATCAGAGCCAGGTTACATAGGTCTCACGAATCATGAGCAGGTTTAGTATAGTCTTGCGGATCGGTACAGAGACGTCTGTATTTATCCTCGAGAGGCTGCAAAACCTTTAGGAAAAACTTTATATTCTTGAAATTCTTGTCGTGCGAATCTGTTGATCCGAGTACTAAACTTCTATTATTCTATTCTCTCACAGATGGTGCCAGATGTGGCCACTAGAGGCCGATGACGCGATCGTGGTCGTGGTAGAGGCAGGGGTGTGACCCGCACAACAGCTAGGACAACATCTATAGATCCACCAGCCGCCCCAGTTCAGGATCAGGTCCTAGTTACAGACGCTCCAGCAGCACCAGTTATGCCCATTGTGATTCCGGGTCTTCAGGAGGCCTTGGCTCAGATTCTACCAGTATGCACTGGCCTAGCTCAGGCGATCTCAGTTACTACAGCCGCAATTACTTCTCAGGCCGGGGGAGGCACTCAGACTCCCGCCGCTCGCACACCTGAGCAGGTTGTGCAGGGACTTCAGACACCGGGGGCACATCCAACTGTCACGACCCAATTTAGAATCATGACCGGTGCTTAGGAACAAGTGCCCTCAAGTAAGCCTCATCGATATTTTACAGAAAATCGAACAGAATTTCCCCTATTTTAGGACTATCCACAAATTATCTGTCTCAGAAGTGACAACAAAATCAACCAATGTCCAACAAAACAACTCATAATCTTTATCGACTATACAGTCAGATCTGCATCACTATTAATCAACCACTTGTAAGACCGTGATACTAAATTTATCTCCAAAATACGATAAGAAAGTCCGATCTAATGAACAAGTCGAAAACGATAATTTATACATGACACTATTAAAATGACCATGGAGCAACTCTAAGAGTTTTAAAGAAAAAGACAATAACCATTAAATAAACTTTTTGCCCACGCAAAGCAATGTAGGGCACACCAGAATTGCCAACTCGTACGCTCTAGCTAACAAAATCCTCGCATGATTAAGCTGTTGTCTCTGTAAAAATATAGCAGAGAGTGAGACGCTAGCTCAGTGAGTAATAACACTTAACCACAATAGTTTTTAATAGGGACAAGTCAGAGAACATGGCAGTATAATAATCAGAAAATGTCATAAAAATGCCCTTTCGGAAACAATAAACAATAATCAGTCTCATCATGTGTTTCTTTTAATATAAATCAACTTAATAATTCGGCAATAAACGCGGTACGCACATTGTCATATCAAACCTTTGTGTTTGGGAGGTTTCCAAGAAAGGATCATATAATCGGTATCATTGTGTAGACCTCTTCATAAAAAGAGTCAAATATAACTGTAGGTCCCTACTCGAGGGAAAATTGTAACTGTATACTAGTTCTACCTTCCCACTAGCGAGTGCTATAACTGTAATCGATAATCTGTCATTACAAGGTGCACCAGGTCTAACGAACCCGCCGTTAGCTACGGGATCCTTCAAAGTCTCCTCCTATTTATACTTTTCTTTGTAAACAGTAAATATTCACATGAAAGCATTTTCAAAATAGTATAGGGCATTTCAATTCTTATCAAATCATGTAATCCAATTTCGGTAATGGTAATCATATCTCGAGTAACAGTAAAACATGTTTAGTAACAGTGAGAACATCTTAAATAACTGTAAACATCTCAAGTAAACTGTTCAGTACCATGTCAAATAAAGTACTTGTCCCACATGCAATTTCAAATGTTCGATAAGACATTTTATTTTCAAAATCATATATAAACCATGCAGATTATGAAAACACAAATTGCGGTAACATTACTACTCACAATATTCGTGCAGGAATACCAAACGCGTCAGCTCGAGCACTTCGTCCCACTTCTTCAACTGTCTACTTGCAACAAAATCAATCTATGTATTAACTTCGTGAAGTACCAAAATAATTGGTCCATCCTTGTTACCTTTAATTAATTTCCCTATTTTTCATTCCTTTTAAATATGACCATTGATTCTCTGCTAAGCAATTTGTTAGTACTTAAATGTTTAGACACTATAATTCTCTATTTTTTATTATTTTTTTATTTGAATCTTTTTCTCATGTAGTATTTTACAGGTATTGCTAACCTGTACATTAGAATTCTTGGTGTAGACATGTGATTTTTGACCCTCCCCAAGATTTTACATATTATTAGCATTTAAATACTTAGTTTAGGTCTAATATAGTTATTTCAACTATGTTTGACTCATTTACATTATTTTTATCACAAAAATGAAAAATACAAAAAAATAGTTCCATATTTCTCTATTTAATTCACGTATTAGATATTTTTTGAAAGATATGTTACTTTGAACCTATTTTATTTTAATATAATCTTTGAAAATACCAAAAATAGTTTCATATTTTATATATAATTTTGTTTAACTAATTAGATTAATTTTTGCATTATGTAGTATATTCATCTTATATTAAAAGGAACTTAAATAAGATTTGGACATTTATTTTTAGCCCAATGTTAAAGCCCAAATTTGAAGCCTAACCTCCCTTACCTTTCACTAACCCAAAGCCCATAACCCCTTCAGATTTTATAGGGGAGAGAACCCATCAGAACTTTCCTCTCGATCAAGAAACACAAGACCTAAAACCCTAGAACCCCAAAAACCTAGAGAGAGCCGCCACCGTCCCCATCTCCTCACCGCTGCCGCCTCCAACCAGATGCAAACCCGCCGGAACTCCAAAAACCACCAACCTCCGTCGCTCTTAAAACTAGCAGAAACCGCTTCCTCACCTCTCCACCATCAACGAACTCCAGCTGCAACGACCACCAAATCCCCGCTTATACAACCATCAGACTTAACGTTCAACACCCCTTCATTTTGACACCTTCAAAATAGGAGCCAAACTCACTCCTCGCAGGGACCACGCCGGCGGAACCCAGCCAACTCACCCCTCATGTTCCGCTATTGCCTCACCGGCGAGTGGCTGAAAACCGACGACCATGCACGGAAGCACTCCTCCGCACAACCACAGAACACCTTCATACTATCGTCTTCAAATCTGATTGTTTGTCACCATCCTACAACGCTTGTGTTTGCAATGATTTTTTTTCGGATCCGAATTTGATCTGAGTTGAAGTAAATTTTTTTTGCCAAGTTCATTGAATTTGCTTTCGGGTCAAACCTCGTTGTCGCATTAATTGTTCGAGTTCTTGCTGTCGATCGAGGTATCCATCTAATTTTCCGGTCCAAGCCTTGTTCCATAGTCACGTTTCAAAGTTTGTCAAATTCTATTTTGAGGTCCATTTCTTTCCCACTCCAATTGTTCTTCTGTTTGATAATGCGGCGAGAATATGCTTTGGTTTGATTAAGTGTTTGATTTTATTATTACGGTCTAGATGATGATTGAATGATTAATTTTAGATGATGAATTGTTTGTGCTCAAAGAATTCTAAGGTACCGTTAGAGTGTCATTTTTTTTTAAAAAAAGTTTGATGTTACCAATAATAGATTTAAAGGTTGTCGTGCAGTAGGAGTTGTTGGGCCTAGGGATAAAATAAAGTTGGACTTTAACCTATTTCATTGCTTTATTTGATTTGTGTTACATTATACGCTAGGAGCATGCTTTGGCTGACCACATTTGGGTAGACAAACCTTTAGGGCGTTCGTGTTTTAGTTTCTTTTGAGGTGAGAGGTCGCCCCTTTAGTTAAATTTATCCGGGAAATGCCCCGTAGATTTTGTAGTATTTTATTCTTATTTTATTTTTTTAGGTGGGGATGACCTCAAGTCTCTTGTGTGTTTACTTTTATTTTTATGTTTTATTTTTATCTCAATTCGAATATTTTAAAAGCCAACTAGATTGAGTACGCAACCGTACTAGTTACGGGACTTAGGGAGTGCCTAACACCTTCTCCCCTAGTCAAATGAACCACCTTACCCGAATCTCTGGTGCAAACTTAAATTGGAGTCCAAAGTGTTTTAAAAGGAAAATCATCTTTAAAAATGGTGACCTGGCACACCGAAATTAATGTTAGGTGGCGACTCTGAGTTATTTCCTTTTGAACACAATATTTTGTCACTTTCATAATTGAAAACCCTTTTGAGCTTTACAAATCTTTTTATTAATTTTAAGAGGGTTTAGTGAAGTAGGTTTGTAAAAAAAGGGGTGTGACATCTCTGGCGACTCTGCTGGGGAGTTGTAGGTTCGAGCTAGTACTTGATCTTGTTGGTTTTTAGGATATTCAGTTGATGTTTTTATGTGTTTTGTTTACTTTTTATTTTGTTTATGTTGTTTTGCTATTTGCTTGTTGCTTATTTGTTTTCAGTTTTGCCTTTATGTGTTACTGCTTTATAAATTGTCATCATTTGCATAACCCCGTGTCTTCTTTCTGCAACAAGTCTTCCAAAGTACGTTTGAGCGTGCACGGACTTTTGTGAGTCACTCGTGTCTTTAGGGGGTGGCGTGGGAGCGTGGAGTGGGCGGACAACTAGAACAGCCATCATCGACCACGTGCCGCCCCGAATTGCCTTGTCTAGTGAACCCCAAATTTAGGTCAGCCTGTAGGTCATTCTTATTTGCATCATGTTATTCGGACCTAGTAGGGCTCAGTGTCAGGTACCGTGTCCCTTTATAAGAAGTCTATCCAAATTTTGTCAAAAATGGGCCTATGACCCAAAAAGACATTCAATCATCCCTATGTGATACATGTTGCATCTTTGAGGGTAAAAAGGTCATTTGGCGGGCCGATGTTTGGGAAAGAAGGGTGAAAAATGAAGCAAGTAGGGCCTAGTTATATTTTTCTTTCACAATTTTTTCAAAAAACAAATGAAAATGAAGAAATCCAAAAAGATTTTGCACTTTCCCATCATTTTCCAAAAATTCAAAAAAAGATAAAAAGAAAATCCAAAAAGATTTTAAAATTTTCATTATTTTTAAAAAAGACAAAAATATATATTTTTTTCCAAATTAGTATCATTTTTTAAGCTTTCTCCCATATCCAATCTTTTCGAACTACGCATACCTGATTCTCGTCTTTCAGGGCGGGATACGTAGGCAGCCCACATAGGGTCCGATATTTCTAGTGAGTCTTAGGTTCTTGGCTTCGCGAAGTCGTAACAAAATCTTGCATGTCCAGCCACTTTTGGCCACATCGGTCATTCTTGCAAAATAGGGTCATTTTCGCAAAAGTGGTTCAATTACCCATGTCTTAGGATCTTGAGTCCACAACTAGGAGTCATACTACTCTAAGGCACGTCCTTATTGAGTTTGCATCTTTAGCCACTTCCAATCATATCGGTCGTTTTTGCAAAATGGATCATTTCTGCAAATTGATTTTGGGCCATGATTATTGAGAGTTGAATCGATATAAGCCTTATTGAGGTATTTCCATGTCTTTGAGGTCACCTTTGTTGAGTTTGTACTAATAGGCATCCTTGGCCACATAGGTTGATTTTGCAAAAGTAGTACAATCATGTCTTGCATGTGTCCAATAGGAGGTGTTGTGGTGTCGCATAATGTCTCATAGTCACTGATCTATTTGGTCTTGTTTTTCTCATTCAGGTGTGGATCCATGTACCAGGACTCGAGCATGACGAATAGCCTAGGACCACTGCATTCAAGAGCTACTTGAGGAGACTTTTAATATTTTGTGTCTGTTTTTGAGTCTTTTAGGTGGTTTAAGAGTTTGTCTAGGCTTTTGTTATCGTACTTCCTATGATGTATTTGAAAACCAAAAAAAAATTATAAAAAATTCCAAAAATATTTTTATTTTTAGTTTATTTTGTCTATTGCTTTTCCATAACTACGCTTGATCTGATTCATGAGGGACATGATACGTAGGCGAACTACATAGATTTCGATCGAATCATTTTTTTTAAAAAAAGAATAAAAAGAGATGAAGTTGTGAGATGTGAAAATGAGAGGAAACTGTAAGATGCAAGAAAAGTGCGATAATCAGAAAGAAAAGAGAAGAAGGAAAATGAGGAAGCCATGAAGTGCTAGAAAAGAAAGAAGAGAGAAGACTGAAATGACCAAAATTTGGATGATGTCAAATGACCTTGTGACCCTCGAAGTCATTCTAGAACCGTTAATTGTTGCTAGGTGCATTGCACACAATGTGATATTTCTATATGATAAATGCCCTAACGCTAATATATTGACTTTGTTTTGCTCTTTTTTGTTACTTTCATTGTTACCATAACAGAGGGTGGTTAGTTTGTGGCACTTTGACGATTCATCCATACAACACAAGGTCAAAAAACAAGGAAGCCATGGATTGCAAAGACTTGGATACAGGAGTTGTCGACCCCTCGAGGGAGATTGTGGAGTCGGAATTTGAATTGAACGAGGAGGTCCAAAGTATGAAACAACAAATGTCTGAAATGTATCAAGCATGGGCCAATGGTCAAGGACCACCCCTTTATTATGCTTTCCTAGAGTTTACACCCATCTCGGCTACAACTCTGATTTTATTTTTCGATCAGTTCGATCCATTTAGGTTCAGTCTTTATTCCAATTGCACGACTATAGCTAGAACTTCTGTTTCGCACTCCAAAGTGTGCCATTGACAACCAATCAGACAACCACTATAGTTATGCATGTCTTCACCATCCCATAACCAGTGGTGGTGCAGAGGAAAACTCATGAGCCACACTTTGCTACCCAGCAAGAACAATACCACTCTCCTGAGTACCACTCTTACCTATTTGATCTTCCTGCAAAGATTGAGAAGTTTGGCCAAAAGACAGCACCGGAAGAAATAACTCAAAGACTGAAAAGCTTAAAACAACAGTTGAAAAACATGCAAGGACTGGCGGGTCAGAAGAGTATTGCCTTCAAGGATCTATGTATGTTCCCCGATGTTTGTTTGCCACTTGGTTTCAAGACTCCCAAATTTGAAAAGTATGATGGACATGGAGAACCCATATCCCACCTGAAAAGGTATTGCAATCAACTAAGAGGTGCGGGAGGAAATGAAGAACTACTGATGGCTTATTTTGGGGAAAGCCTTACGGGTGTGGCCTCCGAATGGTTCATGGATCGAGACACATCTTGCTGGTATGTCTGGGATGACATGGCCCAGGACTTTGTCAAACAATTCTAATATAACATTGACATCTTCCCGGACCGTAATTCCCTTTCAAATCTGAAGAAGAAACCAACTGAAAGTTTCAGGGAATATGCCATTAAATGGAGAGAACAAGCAGCTAGAGTTAAGCCACCCATGGATGACCACGAGTTAATCACTATCTTCCTTCAGGCTCAAGACCCCGATTACTTTCAAAACATGATGTCCGCAGTTGGCAAATCATTCTGAGAAGCAATCAAAATGAGAAAAATAGTAGAGAATGGCCTTAAGAAAGGCAAAATTATTAGTCAAGCAGCTCTCAGCGCTGCAACTCAGGATGTCCAAATTGAATCTGGTAATTTTAGTGGCACGAGTGAGAAGGTTGAAGAAATCATGATGACATCAAGGTCAAGAAGAGGTCCTAGAAGAACATCTCGAAGGCATGACCAACCTCGGTTGTTTTTTGATGATTCCCCTGAGAACCCACAATACTCTGTCTCTCCACCCTAGTATGTTGTCCAGCCACCAAGACACCCCAGAAGGCGACGCCAGCACCGCAAAATCTCCACCAGCCTTCACAAAATTTTCAAGTGCCCCATAACCTACATCCAAGACAGGGGTATAGAGGTAAACAAAGGTTGAAAGATAATTTTACACCGATAGGAGAGTCCTATGCAAACTTGTTTTAGAAATTAAAGCATTATGACCTAATTGCACCTATTCCTCCAAATCATGTGGACCTGTGTACAAGAAGCTTTGATCCTTCTAAAAGGTGTGAATACCATTCCAATGCCGAGGGACACAATGTTGAAAGTTGTCGGGATTTGAAAAGAGAGATAGAAAGAATGATTCAAAAAGGGATAATTGTGGTCCAGGACAGCGACACCCAGAATATCGCGCGTAATCCTTTACCTTCACATTATTATGCACACTTTATGGGGAAGATGCATGGTGACATGGTATATGAGAACCTTCTTGGGAACTTGCTGATTGAAGTTAATGATATTGAAATTGGTGAAGGTCCTAGTAATTTTGATGTGTAACCTAGTGGCTAAGATATCGAGCTTGATAGTTGGAAAGACACTCCTTTCTTGGCTAGCCAGGGAGGAGTTTTGGTGGTTTAGTTTGTTGTCATTTATGTTGTCCGGGTTATTTCAGGGTTGTAATCCGAATATTGTCTTGTGGCTCAAACCCTTCTTTTTCTTATTTTTCCTAGTTTGTTTAATGGTAGTAACCCGTCTAGTGTTATCTAGGATTGTTCTAGGGTTGTAACCCATGTCTATTTTGCTTGTTTTGTTCAAACCCTTTTCACCATCTGTCTAATGCAATCTCTTATTTTCTGTTAGTTCTAGTCAGTTCTTGTTTAGGTCACTTTTCCTTTTATAGTTCTTTCATGCTGACTCTAGTGACATAACATGCACGCATAATTCTCAGCCTGGTCTTGAAAGCTAGTCTAATCATGAAGCAATCACACAATTTTGAACATGATAAAAAAGGCATTTGAGGAAACACGTAAAGATTCATGCATTCTGAGATAACCTGAAGTTTAAATTGAGTGAAACTAAGGCAGTAAGCCTGGAAAATCAAGAGGTGAATAAGAGCATACAACAAGGAAATGTCTCTCAAACAGTTTGAGTAGATCAGTCAATGTTGAAATGCATTCCTTCGCATCAAGGTAAGGTTGATTCAAGTCTGCTTCGAACTGGCAAGGATCATTCATTGGTACATAAGTATCGCCCATTGCAATTTTGTTTGGATTTCTTTGCTTATCTTCAATTGCATGTTTGTACTTTACATTTTTAAGTTTGGTATGACGAAGACATTTTATTCTGCTCCCCAAACACTTTTATCCTTTGCTACCCATTTTTGAGCCATAATTTTTTGTTTCATATCCCTCTTTTGGAATTAGAAGTAGAGTTAGGAACTCGAAAAGGAAAAGAAAAAGAGAAAAAGAAGAAAAAAAAGAAAAATGAGAAAAGAAAAAAAAGGAAAAAGAAAAAAGAAAAGGAAAAGAAAAAACAACAGCTTTTTATTTGAACTACGTTCGACCTGATTCTTGTCACCACAGATACGTAGGCAGCCTTATGGTTTGGTCACACCAAATAAGATATTTCATAATCCCCCAAAGTCAAGAGTGGGACAAATTTTCTTAGAAATCCCATCAATAAATCCAGACTCCAGAAACTGGGGCAGAAGTTTTAATTTTGCCAAAAGATCTGATTCCAAAAGTTGTAATTTTGAACCCTTTCATTTTAAATTATTTTGAGTCTTCATGCCACCCTTTCTTTGTCCAAAATCCTACATTACAGTCCAAAGAAAGACCTTCCGACCAATCTTTGAGGATGTCAAATCAAGTGTGTGGTGAAAGTATGATCTTCTTGCATCATGGGTAATACTTTGTTTTCAGCATAAAGAGTGAAAATGGTAAAATGAGAGAGTCTTATCGGTGAAAACCTTCATGGGCACCATAATGCGACAGTGAGTTGAGAAAAGAACAAAATGAGAGACGTTTGATGGTGAAAACCTTCAGGTCACTACAAGTCGATTGAGGATTGTGGATCAGATGGGACAATTGAAGCACTGAAGCCCAATTTCACAGCGAAGAGGTACAACAAGAGTTGAATATTAGACTTGCTCGAGAGACTAGGCCACTTAATCCAAAGGTGCATGTCATGGTCATTAGAGTTGGTATCCACATCTGATAAGTTTCTACTTTGTAATTTTCTTGTTAGGTATCATCTTTTTCCCTTGTCCGTTATTTTGTTCCTCTTGTTTTGTTTGAGTCCCTTCTTGAGTCTTTTTGGTCAAAACAAGTGAGAAATGACTTCAAAATTTGCTACCAACTTTCCAATCGCACAAAACAAATTTGGTTAGCACATCAAAGTGGCATAAGTCAGGGAAAGGTGGTATGCGCACTAAGTTGGTAAGAATCAACATGCTTTGGGATTCATGTGAAATGCAAGGGTTCGGTAAATGTCAATTCGTGAGCAAAATATAATAGATAAAGGATATTGGGATCGAATTAAGCGGATGTGTTTTTTGTGATAAGGGTTGAAAGAAAATGGGTAGTCGATAACAGTCAAGGTTGTCCAAGTTGAAATCAAAGTTACCTTGGCAAGTGTAGAAGTAGCCGCTCTCAAGGTCAAGGCCACAAACTAACCACCACATTTAAACTCACAAGTTTTCTTTGTTTGAAACAGGAACAAAGCAGTGCAAGCAAGTTGGTTCAAAAACAAGAAAGAAAATAAAAGAAAGAAAAGAAAAGAAAGAAAAAGGAAAAAGAAGAAGAAGAGAAGAGTCGACAAAGTGCAGTTTTTCAAATCTTTTCCCTTACCTGTCTTGCTAGTGTGCATAAAATGTTGCCATTGCTCTTCACATTTTTTCCTCCTAGGATAAAAAGTCCTAGTCTGATGGATTTTTATCCCAATAGAAATCTTAGTCTGATGAATTTTTCTCCTAAGATAGAAAACCTAGTCTGATGAATCCTTCTCCTGGGATAAAAATCTTAGTCTGATGAATCTTTCTCCTAAGATAACAAAAAAAGGGACCTAGTGTGATGAATTTTCTTCTAGGATCAAAATCTTAGTCTGATGAATCTTTCTCCTAAGATAAGAGACCTAGTCTGATGAATTTTCTCCTAGGATCAAATCTTAGTCTGATGAATCTTTCTCCTAAGATAAGAGGCCTAGTCTGATGAATTTTCTCCTAGGATCAAAATCTTAGTCTGATGAATCTTTCTCCTAAGATAGAAGACCTAGTCTGATGATTTTCTCCTAGGATCAAAATCTTAGTCTGATGAATCTTTCTCCTAAGATAAGAGACCTAGTCTGATGAATTTTCTCCTAGGATCAAATCTTAGTCTGATGAATCTTTCTCCTAAGATAAGAGGCCTAGTCTGATGAATTTTCTCCTAGGATCAAAATCTTAGTCTGATGAATCTTTCTCCTAAGATAAAAAGATATAGTCTAATGAATTTTCTCCTAGGATCAAAATCTTAGTCTGATGAATCTTTCTCCTAATATAAGAGACCTAGTCTGATGAACTTTCTCCTAGGATCAAAATCTTAGTCTGATGAATCTTTCTCCTAAGATAGGAAAAAAGGACCTAGTCTGATGAACTT
This sequence comes from Nicotiana tabacum, assembly GCF_000715075.1. Taxonomy (NCBI): domain Eukaryota; kingdom Viridiplantae; phylum Streptophyta; class Magnoliopsida; order Solanales; family Solanaceae; genus Nicotiana; species Nicotiana tabacum. The sequence continues at coordinate 15,226,590 of NC_134086.1, forward strand.
TCTCCTAGGATCAAAATCTTAGCTGATGAATTTTTCTTGTAAGATAGAAAAACCTAATCTGATGAACTTTCTCCTAGGATCAATATTTAGTTTTCTTAAGTTATTAATCTTTAATTTTCTTGAAATCAGGAGTCCCGCCTGGAGAATAGAGTCAGTTTTTACTTTAGTCAAGCTTAATTTATAGTTTTCCGCAAGCTTAATCTTAAATCTAGGAGACGCACTTTCTAGTCTGGGTTATTCAGGTTTTGTTCTTAGCAGACACACTTGTTAGTCAAATATTCTTGGTTTGATTCACAGGAGACGTACATCCTAGTCAAGACTTTAGTTTTACTCTCATCATTGCATCAATAGCATAGGTGATTTATAGTTTTGCTAACAACTCACAAATCTTCCTAGTGCAAACTGGGGTGAAAAATTTTGTTTGTTTTGTTGTTTTGACTACAGGCACCCACATGAAAAACAAGGGAATACAGTTTAAGTTTTAGCAATCAGGCACCCACCTGGAGAACAATGGAATATAATTCAACTTTTAGCAATCAGGCGCCCACTTAGAGAACAAGGAAAGTCATTTCAGAATCCAATTCAAGTTAGAAGTAGCAGAAGCTTGCGGCAAGAATGCGAGTCAACAGTCCGGGATGATCAACATAAGTAATCTCAATCCAGAATAAAAAAGAAAAAAAAGAAGGGAAAAAAGAAACAGAAAAAGAAAAGGGAAGTGAATCCAAAATGCAGAAGCTGAGACAAGAGGTGGATTGCTCAAGACATGAGTAAAGTCACAAGCATGGTGTGTCTGGTTTGATCCGAAAAGCTAAAGAAGAATGAACTATCACCTGCAACTAGTAAGCGTCAAGATTCAAATCTAAAGTCTGCATGAAGAACCATTCAAGACTCAAGATCAAGCTTCAGAAGACTTATAGATAGGAATCTTGTAACTCATAGTTGACAGGCTTAGTTAGTCTTTTTCAGTTTTTGATTTTGATGTAATAATAGGACCGCGGACCGGAACCTCGACGGAATGGCACCTCGACCGGCTCTCCACCTCAGTATACTCCATCACCTCATTCACTTCTGAACTACACGTGACCTGATTTCTTTATAACCAAGTATATACAGGCAACTCAAATACCAGGGCTCGGTCACATTCTCCTTCCTCTTAATTTTTGGTATCCCTAAATAAAGGTCGGGTCAAAAAACTTGTCTAGTCGTTCTTTGTCTGAAAATTCTTCGTATTTTCAGTCAAAGAAGGGCAGCTGCAGACATGTAATTTTTGACTCTCCCCAAGATTTTATATATTTTAGCATTTAAATTCTTAGTTTAGGTCTAATATAGTTATTTCAACTAAATTTGACTCATTAACATTATTTTTATCACAAAATTGAAAAATACATAAAAATAGTTCCATATTGCTCTATTTAATTCACGTATTAGATATTTTTAGAAAGATATGTTACTTTGAACATATTTTATATTAATATAATCTTTGAAAATACCAAAAAATAGTTTCATATTTTATATATAATTTTGTTTAACTAATTAGATTTATTTTTTCATTATGTAGTATATTTATCTTATATTAAAAGGAACTTAAATAAGATTTGGACATTTATATTTAGCCCAATGTTAAAGCCCCAATTTGAAGCCTAACCTCCCTTACTTTCACTTACCCAAAGCCCATAACCCCTTCAGATTTTATAGGGGAGAGAACCCATCAGAACTTTCCTCTCGATCAAGAAACACAAGACCTAAAACCCTAGAACCCCAAAAACCTAGAGAGAGCCGCCGCCGCCCCCATCTCCTCACCACCGCCGCCACCGCCCCCATCTCCTCACCACCGCCGCCACCAACTAGATGCAAACCCGCCGGAACTCCAAAATCCACCAGCCTCCGTCGCTCTTAAAACCAACAGAAACCGCTTCCTCACCTCTCCACCATCAACGAACTTCAGCTGCAACAACCACCAAATCGCCGCTTCTACAGCCATCAGACTTAACCTTCAACACCCCTTCCTCTTGATACCTTCAAAACAGGTGCCAAACTCCCTCCTCGCAGGGACTACACCGGTGGAACCCAGCCAACTCATCCCTCACGTTCCGCTACTGCCTCACCGGTGAGTGGCTGGAAACCGGCGACCACGTACGGAGGCACTCCTCCGCACAACCACAGAACAACTTTATACAATCGTCTTCAAATCTGATCATTTGTCACCATCCTACAGCGCTTGTATTTGGAATGATTTTTTTCCGGATCCGAATTTGATCTGATTTGACGTAAATTTTTTTTGCCAAGTTCATTGAATTTTCTTTCGGGTCAAAGGTCGTTGTCGCATTAATTGTTTGAGTTCTTGCTGCCGATCGGGGTATCCATCTGATTTTCCGGTCCAGGCCTTCTTCCACAGTCACGTTTCAAAGTTTTCAAACAATCACAGTCAAATTTTGGTTTGAGGTCCATTTTTTCCCCACTCAAATTGTTCTTTTTGATCATGCGACGAGAATATGCTTTGGTTTGGTTAAGTGTTTGATTTTATTATTACGGTCTAGATGATGAATGGATGATTAATTTTAGATGATGAATTGTTTGTGCTCAATGAATTCTAAGGTACTGTTAGAGCTTCATGTTTTTTTTAAAAAAAATAATTTGATTAGCATGCTTAGGCCGGCCACATTTGGGTAGACAAACTTTTAGGGCGTTCGTGTTTTAGTTTCTTTTGAGGTAATAGGTCGCCCCTTTAGTTAAATTTATCAGGGGAATGCCCCATAAATTTTGTATATATTGTTATCCGGGGTATGCCCCGTAGAAATGTAATCGGAGGCTGTGACAGACTTAACGGATGAGCATAGTATATGACTTGTAGTATTTTATTCTTATTTTATTTTCTTTAGGTGGGGACGACCTTGAGTCTCTTGTTTGTTTACTTTTATTTTTCTGTGTTTATTTTCATCTCAATTCGAATATTTTAAAGCCAACTAGATTGAATACGCAACCGTACTAGTTACGGGACTTGGGGAGTGCCTAACACCTTCTCCCCGAGTCAAATGAACCCCCTTACCCGAATCTCTGGTGCAAACTTAAATTGGAGTCCAAAGTGTTTTAAAAGGAAAATCATCTTTAAAAACGGTGACCTGGTACACCGAAACTAATGTCAGGTGGCGACTCTGAGTTATTTCCTTTTGAACACAATATTTTGTCACTTTCATAATTTAAAACCCTTTTGAGCTTTACAAATCTTTTTATTAATTTTAAGAGAGTTTAGTGAAGTAGGTTTGTAAAAAAGGGGGTGTGACACTTGGTATAACTAATACAATATATTCTTTTTCAATCTTCATAAGGAATTTATGATTGTGCTAAATAAAAAGAATACCTTAAGTTTCTTGTTTCTTTCCATTACACTGATATACCGAACTAAATCTTAACATAGTAATTTATCTCAAATCTGATAAAGATTAATACATATACCCATTTAAGTAAAAACAATACCACTAAACTGTGTTTTTTTCCCTTTACATATGATTCTTTTCTACTCTAAGCAATGAGCCAAAACTAGAAAAAAGACATTAAGTTTTCAAAATAATTCTCTTAATTATTTAATCTTTCAGTACCCAATTTAATGTTCATAGATCAGAAAACAAGAGCAAGAACATTATCGAGAACTTACTTCCTTAGCCGAAAGAGATCTGAAATCATAAGAGCTTCTTACTTCTCTGTTTCACTTGTCTGAGTATGCTTAGATTGCTTGTTTGATAAAAGAAAAATCATATTTCACAAAACTCTTGGTTGCTTTGTCTGTTTTGTAGGAGCTCTAAAGCTCTGTTGAAGTTTTTCCCAATTTTTGATTCACTAATTTCACTCCTAAAAGATTAAGGACCCTAATCCCCTTTTATTTTGTTTATTTTCCCTTGTCTGATGCTATTCCCGTTTTTGTGGGCTAATGCCCACTTTGTATTTTTGTTAATGCTAGTTACTTATATGCCCTTATTTGATGTGGAGTATTACATTCTCTCCACCTTATGAGATTCAGTCCCCGAATTTAGCTAAGGTATGTAAACTGAAATAATTCATCTACTTTCCAAGTAGCTTTTTCAATTGTATGGTTTCTCCATAATGCTTTCACGAACACAATTTCTTTTGATCGTAGCTTTCTTACTTGTCTATCAACAATAGCTATTGGCTCTTCATCATTAGTTAATTTTTCATCAAGTTGTGTAATTGGTGCTTCAAGCACATGAGAGGAGTCCAATATATATATTTTTTTAATCGAAATATGGAACCCTAGATAGAATTCCACCCCTTTCAATCATCTATTATTATCTTATAAACCTTGAATTTATCTTCCCTCTTTTTCTAAATTGCATCACGTCTTTCACAAGGGAGACTCGTATGACCACTCGGTCTCTAATTGTAAATTCTAAGTCTATTTTTTTTCTTATTTGCACAAGAGTTTTATCTACTTTGTGATGTAAATGATATAAGTCTACTAAGTTTGAATCCAATACCTTATCCTCATTGTTTTTAATCATCTAATAAAGGAGTGACTTCGTCACAACGTTTTATATGATGCCATGCTCTAGCTGAAAGATACCATTATAGGTAAGTTCAGCTAAAGGTTGGGAATCATCCCAACTACCTCCAAGAGCAAATATTCAACCTCTCGACATGTCCTCCAAAATTTGTATAGTACGCGACTGCCCGTTTGTCTACCAAATCAATGTAATACTAAGATCAACTCGTGTACCCAATAATTCTTGAAAATATTTCCAAAAATGTAAGGTGAGTCATGATCCTCCCCAGTAGCTAGACACGGGAATGTCGTGAAGTCAGATATTTCTTTCTTGGATATTTATGCATATCTCGCTCCACTGTATATAGTTTTAATCGACAAGGAGTATGGCCATTGTAAGCCGATCTATAATTACCCACATACTGCCACAACTTATAAGCATTCAGGGTAGCCCATTCCCAAAGTACATGGTAACTCTTTCCATTTCTACTCTAGGACTCCGATTGTTGTAGTAGGCCCAAGGGCCATCGACGTTTAACCTTGTCCTGTTGATAATTTGAATAACTAGAAATAAAGTTAATAATTGTTTTTTCAAATATAATCAGGTCATGGTTCATATACGTGTATCTAAAGTCTCGGGCTTCATCAAGAATATATAATGCATCTCAAACACATAATCTATTACCTAGTCGGAAAAACATGCCCTCACTGTCATAGTCATATTCTTGATTTTACCAGCTAAGACATCATCTTAGTAATTGCACAATCACTTATCCTCGTATTGACTAGCCTTTATGCACTTTATATTTGGCTTGACCAATAGGCACTAATTTTTTTTGATTTTTCATATTAAATCTAATACATATACCTTGTAGTCTAGGCATATCTTTGTCCAGAAGTCTCCTTACAGGAGCCAAATGACCCATTTTTCTCTTAATGTATAAGCCATATTATTTGGCCTTTTCGAACAATAAAAATAGTACAATTATATCTTCAATAGTTCCCTCCATCGGCATTACTAAATACTTATATCTTTGCTGTTTTTTAAAAGTACTTTTGGCTCTTGTGCTATATATAAATCTCATAGGTTTCTTCGTATAAGTAGTGTCTCAAAATTCTAAGAGAAAATATACTGTGTCCATCTCCAAATCATAAGTAGCATAGTCTATCTTGAGCTTCTTCAATTTCCTTGAAGCATAAGCTATCACATGATCATTCTGCATGAGAAATATCCTAATCCTACCCTCGAGACATTACTTAACATCATGAACAAGAGCCTAATGGAATAAGGCTAATATTGGTGCAGTTGTCAAGCATATCTTGGGCTTCCGGAAACTCGGCTTACATTCCTCGATCCACTAAAATTTAGTGTCTTTACATACTAATTTGGTGAATGGTGGTGCTATTCTAGAAAAATCCTATACAAATGCCAGTAGTTCCTTCAAGAAAAAAAAATATTCGCAATCTATGTAAAAGAAACGGGTCTCAGCTATTTATGAACTGCTTTTATCTTCTCGGAATCTACCTTATTTTTATTCTTAGTTACAATGTACCCAAGGAACACCACCAAGTCTAGCCAAAATTCACATTTGATGAGCTTATCATTAAGTCGATGTTCCTACCATATTTGCAACATATTTCTTAGGTGAACTTCATGCACTTCCTGGCTACAAGAATATACCAGAATTTCATTACTAAGCATAATAACAAATACGACGGGAAATGACTTTAACAACCCATTCATTAAATCCATGAATGCAACTGAATCATTGATCAGTCCAAAAGGTATCATAAGAAACTCATAGTGCTCGTACTAAATTTTTGAAAGTCGTCTTAGGAATATATTTGACTCTAAATCTAATTGGTGATAATAAGATCGAGGATCAATTCTCGAAAAGTGGTGGTTCCCTGTAACTAATGAAATAGGCCATCTATATGGAAAAAATATATTTTTTTTGCTTATTATTACCTTATTCAATTGCTTGTAGTTGATGAACAACCTTAGAGATATGTCTTTCTTTTTCACGAAAATATATGTTCATCCCAAGGTGATATGATCGGTCTGATAAAATCCTTTTCAATAGGTCATGCAACTTCTTATTTAGTTCACTTTGCTTCGCTAGTTTCATATAATATGAGGGTATTGATATAAATTGTGTCTATTGCTAAGTCAATAAAAATTTATTTCTTGTATCGAGTTAGTCCTAGTAAATACTAAATACGTAAAATTACATCAAAGGATTTTCTCACTATTTGTGCTTTTCTTTTACAAACTAAGAATCACATCTCTTGGATCCATTTGTGAAAGTTACAAGACCATAACCACCTTTATTCCATAAGTATAGAGCCTTCATATATGATATAACTTTACAATACAATTCAAGTCAGTAACAAAAGATGCTCGCGACATGAATGCGAGTAATCAGTCCGAGGTGATCAATAGAAGTTAGTCACAATAAAGAAAAAAAGAGAAAGGCAAGAAGTTAATCCAAATGCAGAAGTTGATAAAAGATGTGGGCTGCTCAAGACACGGCCGAGGTCACAAGCACTGCATGCCTGGTCTTGATCCGAAAAGCTGAAGAAGAATGAACTAGCACCTGCAACTAGCAAGCGTCAAGGTTCAAATCTAAAGTCTGCATGAAGAACCATTCAAGACTCCAGATCAAGCTTCAGAAGACTTATAGTTAGGAATCTTGTAACTCATAGTTGACAGGATTAGTTAGTCTTTTTTATTTTTTGATTTTTGATGTAATAACAGGACCGTGGACCGAAATCTCGACGGAACGACACCTCGACCGACTCTTCACCTCGGCATACTCCATCTTCTCACTCACTTATTAACTACACGTGGCCTGATTCCTTTGTAGCCAAGGATATGTAGGCAGCTCAGATACCAGGGCTCGGTCACATTTTCCATTCTCTTAGTTTTTGGTCTCCTTAAATAAGGGTCGGGTCAAAAAACCTGTCTAGTCGTTCTTTGTCTGAAAACTCTTCGTGTTTCTAGTCAAAGAGGGGCAGATGTAGACATGTGATTTTTGACCCTCCCCAAGATTTTTTTTATATTTTAGCATGTAAATATTTAATTTAGGTCTAATATAACTATTTTAATTAATTTGAATCTTTTACTTTATTTTATTACAAGAAAATGAAAATTACAAAAAAAAATAGTTTCATTAATATTTTTGTAGTCATTTTTAATCTTGAAAAAATACCAAAAAATAGTTTATTTTAATAGTCAGTCTTATTTTAACAGTTATTTTACTTAAGTAGGACTAATTAATAAATGAGGTCGTATTTTAGTCTCGTTCGCGGTGAAAGAATAAAACTTGGGCTCGAGCAACTCATTTTTAGGCTTAATTTTGGACCTAGCCCATAATTCCCAAGCCCATAATTCCTAGGCCCATACCCCTAACCTAATCCTTACCCCTATATAATAGTACCTAATGCCTAAATAGTGACACACCTAAAAAATATTAGATCCGCCGTTTCTATCAAAGGAGGACCCAAAAATCTTTCTTCTTCCTCTTGAAGGAAAACAACAGATCTTCCTCATGAGAGCAGCTCCAAACAACAACCAAAAGTCCTCTTTTCCTCCATGAATAAGCCTTGAAAACTCCATAAAAAACTAGCAAAAAGAGCTCCATTTTTTCACTAAAAACAACCGTTCAAACAGCTATGAGAATCCCTCTATCTCCATCAAAACCGCAGCATCCATCATCCTCAATAAAGGGCTGCACAAACCTGCTACAATCAGCATAAAAACAGCCCTGAAACTAGCTTCTTTCGAGCTAAAATCAACTTTAAAACGTAGCTGAAATCTCTGTGCGAAACATCTCCAAAACGGAGTCGTGAAGCCATTCCGAAACCACCAAAAATCTGATGTGAATCTGCTGAAAAATTAGTCCAAACCCCCCCAGCAAATCACTTCATTTTCAGCTCCAAATCGCTGAAAAAAACACAGCAGTTCACCTCTAAAGATCAGCCCCAGAACCCATGAGAGTTAGCCCCAAAATTCAGCTAGAACCTGATACAAAAAGCAGCCAAAATTAGTGCACAAACACAGTAGCTCCAAGGTTGAGCTTGAGTCCGCCGGAGAGTTTAGGTTCGAGAGAGCTTCGGTCTTGGTTCGTGAGTCCCGAACAAGTTCTATTGATATGATTGCTGTAGAGACTTTGTACTGATTTTAACATTGGGAAATAGATTGGGTGAAGTTCTCTTAAAAAGGTTAGTTTATTTGTCTATTGTTTCCATATTACTTTTTGCTTAGTCATTTTCTCTTTTCAAGTAAATGTTCTGTTGCTCCTGATGTGCTTGGTCTTTTGGTTGCCTAAGTTTGATTTAATTAAGCTTTCTATGTCTCTTTGATTAACTATGGAGATCGAGTGATTGGTATTGTTTAATTAAAATTTCAATTAGTCATGCTTTGCAAGAATAATGGTTAGTTGGGCAGTATGCGAAGGCCAATTAAGAACAACAAATTTGGGCTTTAACATTTATTTATGCAATGGTATTAACTGATAGTTTTAGCAAAAGGATTTAAGCCAAAATCTTGTGCAAATGGATTTCAAGGTAGTAGACCTTCCAAGTTTGAGTGGGCCGCTTGGTTAGGAACGAAATGGGCTGCCAGTTGACCTTTGGATATAACAATTAATTGGGCTCATTAAGTAGTTGGGGTGTGCCATATTAGCTAAATGTATATTTTATGACCCTCAAAAGAGTATTTCGATTATCTATTGAGATTAGAATTCGAGGTGCGCCATTAGTGAATTTTCCATGGCCCTCGCAAAGTTGAAGTGCGGAGTTGCTTTAGGCGCATTATTTTAATAATTTACCTTCCTGAACTTGGGTGCGCATTTATATGACCCAAATCTAAATCTCAACAACATTAGATAAAATGTGTTGCGGACTGCGGGTGTATTTATGTGACGTAGTTCAAAACGCGTTTTATATGACGTTGAATCTTCCTAAAAATATTAAATAAAAGCGGTTATAACGTTAAAATTGAACCATAGACTAAAACATGTATTAAAATCAAGTAAATATGCCAAATATAACAGTTGAGCGACCGTGCTAGAACCACGGAATTCGGGAATGCCTAACACCTTCTCCCGGGTTAACAAAATTCCTTACCTGGATTTCTGTATTCGCGGACTATAAAACAGAGTCAATCTTTCCTCGATTCGGGATTTGAAACCGGTGACTTGGGACACCATAAATTATTCCAAGTGGCGACTCTGAATTTTTAAATAAATAATCCCGTTTCGATTGTCACTTAAATTGGAAAAACTCTTATACCCCCTTCGAGTGGTAAGAAAAAGGAGGTGTGACAGCTCTGGCGACTCTGTTGGGTATAAGGACCCAGAATCTCTGGTTCAGGGTTCAAGAATTCGAGCTTAAAATAATTGTTATATTTGGCTATATTTATTATCTGATTTTATTATATATTTGAGCCTAATGTGCTAAATGTTACTTTTTTACCGCTTTGATATTATTTGAACTGTATATAAACTGCTACAAAACCCCTCTCTTCTCTCTTCTGAGGAGTGCACGCTGGCGTGACTTCTTTCTGTTAGTGTCATATCCCAAATAGAATGAGGTTCGGACAAGTTGCAAAGCCGGATGATCTTTTGGTTACCGGTAAGTCAGGTCTAGAACAATACACCCAGGTTTTAAACCTAGAATAACTCAGCCTCATGTCGGATCCCTAGTAGGAACGCTTATTTACATCATGTGCATTTGACTTTGGGGACACAACATAGGGATTGAGTCCGTCTAGGACAGGTGCACCCAAATTAAAAGACCATCCTGATACATCTTACATGCTACTTATGTATCTGTCTATTTCGGCTTGCATGCTGACTGACTTCTAGAATAGGGAAAAAATGAAAAAAAATGAAAATCGAAAAAAAGAGAAAAGAAAAGAGAGTGAGAGGTAGGTATTTGAATTACCCTGAAATTATGTTGAAATTTTGAAAAAAAAAGTCATTTCAAAATAAGTCATATTATCTTTTGTTCCGTCAAAACTGGCGAACTACGCGGGTCTGATTCTCACCGGATGTGAGATACGTAGGCAAACCTCATCGGTTCCGGCCCATAATTTTCAAAAAATTCCAAAAATATTTTCCATTACTTGCTTCTTTAGAAAGCCTTTCTTTTAGACCCTAATTGTTTTTAAAAAAAAAAATACAAAAATATTTTCTTTTAATTTCTTCGAAAAATCCAAAAATATTTTCATTCTTCTTTCAAAATTGAAAAGGAAATTCAAAATTCAAAAATATTTTCTTTTTTTAGCATTTATTTCATAAATTCAAAATAAAATTCCAAAAATATTTTCTTTCTTCTTTAGAAGTTTTTCTTTTGAAATTCCAGGAAAAAAAATCTTTCTTCTTTAGAAGTCTTTCTTTGCAAAAATGCTGAAGAAAAATCAAAATCCAAAAATATTCCCTTTCTTCTTTATAAGTCTTTCTTTCGAAAAAATAAAATAAAAATTTCAAAAAAAAAGTTAGTTTATTTACTTTATTCATGATCTTCCTGAACTACGCAAGATCTGATTCATGTTCCCATATGATACGTAGGCAACCCACATCAGGTTCGATCACCATTGAAAAGAAATGAAAAAATATTATTAATAATAAGGATCGACTGAGTCCAGTCTAACATGTTTTATTTTGAATTGTGAAGAAAGTTGAGGTGGTTGGTTTCTGGTAAGCTGGAAACACAAGATCCAAGGAAAAATAATAACTAACATCGAAGCTGTTACAAGTGCTCAAGAGACTCAGGGTCAGAGGGATCAACAAGAGTCTACTGTGTTTGAGAAAAATAGAATACTGAAATAGCAAATGACCGAAATGTGTCAAGCATGGACCAGTGGTCAAGGACAGCATCGTCATGAGTCACAATTTGCTACACAACAAGAGCAGTACCACTCTCCTAAGTACCACTCGTACTCGTTTGATCTTCCTGCAAACATTGAGAAGCCTGCCCGAAAGATGGTAGAGGAAGAAATGACCCAAAAAGTGAAAAGCTTAGAACAACGGTTGAAAAACATGCAAGGGTTGACAGGTCAAAAGAGTGTTGCCTTCAAAGATCTATGTATGTTCCCCGATGTCCGCTTGCCGCCTGGTTTCAAGACTCCCAAATTGAAAAGTATGATGGACATGGAGATCCGATAGCCCACCTGAAAAGATATTGCAATCAACTGAGAGGTGTGGGAAGAAATGAAGAATTGTTGATGGCTTATTTTGGGAAAAGCCTTACAGGAGTAGCTTCCGAATGGTTTATGGATCAAGACACGTCTTGTCAAACAGTTCCAATACAACATTGACATTGCCCCAGACCGCAATTCCCTTTCAAACTTGAAGAAGAAACCAACTGAAAGTTTCAGGGAATATGCCATTAAATGGAAAGAGTAAGCGGCCATAGTTAAGCCACCCATGGATGAGCATGAGTTAATCATTGTCTTCCTTCAGGCTCAAGAGCTAGATTATTTTCAAAACATGATGTCCGCAGTGGGTAAATCCTTCTCGGAAGCAATCAAAATGGGGGAAATGATAAAGAATGGTCTTAAGACAGGCAAAATTATAAGTCAAGCAATGCTCAAAGCTACAACTCAGGCTGTCCCGATTGAATCCGATAACTTTAGTGACATGAATGAAAAGCACGAAGAAATCATGATGACATCAGGGTCGAGAAGAGGTCCTAGGAGAGCATCTCGAAGGTATGAACAACCTCATCAGGTTTTCCATGATTCCCTTGAATACTATTACCCACTTCAGAACCCTCAATACTCTGTTGCTGCACCTCAGTATGTTGCTCGACCACCAAGACACCCCAGAAGGCGAGCACCAGTACCAAAAAATCTCCACCAGCCTCCACAAAATTTTCAAATGCCCTATAACCCACATTCAAGCCAGTGGTATAGAAGGGAACAAAGGCTGAAAGATAATTTTACACCAATAAGAGAGTCCTATGCAAGCTTGTTTGATAAATTAAAGTAGTATAACATGATTGTAACTATTCCTCCAAATCATGTGGACCCCCGTGCAAGAATCTTTGATCCTTATAAAAGGTGTGAATACCATTCCAATGCCCAGGGGCACAATGTTGAAAGCTGTGGGGATTTGAAAAGAGAAATAGAAAGGATGATCCAGGAAAACCTGATTGTGATCCAAGACAGTGACACCCAGAATATCGCACAGAATCCTTTACCTGCATATCATGATGCACACTTTGTGGGGATGATGCGTGGTGACAGGGAGGATGAGAATCCTCTCGGGAATTTGCTAACTGAAGTTAATGATTTTGAAATTGGAGAAGGCTCTGCTGATTCTGATGAGCAAGTTTGTGGCTAAATGTCAAGCTTAGCAATTGAAAAGTCATTCCCTCCTCACTAGGAAGGAATCTTGGTAGTTTGTTTTGATGTTTTTTCTATTATCTGGGTTATTTTAGGGTTGTGATCCAGATTTTATTTGTTTTATTTAGTCAAACCCTTCTATCCTTCCATTCTGTTTGTGTGAGTCTTGTCTTTCTATTCCGTTGCTATTTTCATTAGCTGGGTTATTTAGGGTTGTAACTCAAATTTTAGATTGTTTGTCTTGTTGTTTACTCAATGAAATACAGTTTGTCCATTTGTGTCATTCCATGCTTAGTTCTTTTCCCACTAGTTTTAATGACATGACATGCATGCGGAATTTTTGGCCAGATATTAGAAAATTGATTTAAGTTTGAATTGGAAAACTGAGGAAAAGGCATTTTTGAGGATGAATAAAGAGTTGAAATACTTTGGAACTAAGGTCGAGTAAAATTCACCTTCAAATCATTGTGAAGATCGGGCTTGAGGATGTTTAATCAATTGAAGTTTGTTGGAAAGTTTGACATTAAGGGATGGAAAGTGTCTTGTGACCACGACACACCAAGAAGACAATCATGTTCATCAATAATGTGAGCGCGAAAATATACTATATTTGGCGTTCTCGAGGCTGGGAGGCCCTTTTTCTTCTACCCAAACACTATATCCTTTGCCACCCCTTTTGAGCCTGTGCTGTTTTCTTTGACCACCTCTTTTGGAATCAAGTTTAGAGTCAAGAGTAAAAAAAAAAGAAAAAAAAAAGTCCATGTCCCAAGAGTACAAACTAGGGCAATTTTCAAGTGAAAAAAGATGAAGAAGAAAAGAACCGGCAAAGGTCCATGCCCCCAGAAAATAGAAGCTGGGGCAACTTGTATTGAAAAAAAAGAAAAAGAAACAAAAATATAGATGAAAAAAATGTTCGGTCAGATGTTTGAACTACGTTAGACCTGATTCCTTTAAAAAAGGATACGTAGGCAGCCTCACGATTCGATCCAACCAAATAAGAGTTTAGAAGAAAAAGAAAAAGAAAAAATAGAAAAATCCAAAAACCTACAGTATCTGAAACTGGGGCAAAGATTTTATTTCATTTTTAAAAGAGTCGATTCCAAAAGTTGTAAGTATTCAACCCCGTCGTCTTTAGACTGTTTTGAGCCTCATGTCGACCTTTCGTCCAACCCTATCCAAAAACCTTCCAAATAAAGACCTCCCGATATGCCTTCAAGAATGCCAGAGAAGCATGCAATGACAACGGTTGTCACACAACATATAACACTGTCAAGTTACTCGCAAAAAGTAAGAAAAATGAAAAAGAAAAAGAAAAAGAAAAATGAGAGTCTTACTAGCCTCACGGGCACAGTAAGACGACGGTAAATAGAGATGAATAAATGAGAGAGGCTTGTTGGTGAAAATTTCTCGGGGCACTTTTAGTCGAAAGTGAGTCGTGAAGCTGATGCAAAGGATTGACACAGATTGGCCAACTTCAAAGATCATAAGAATGGAAAAACGGAAGATTGAATTAGTTTGATAGATTAGGCCGTTGAGTCCAAATTGCATGTCATGATCATTAAGGCTAGTTATTGAAAAAAAATTGAAAAAAATTCTTCCTTCTGTCCTTCCGATAGGGGCATTTCTTGTTAATACTTGTTTCTTTGCACCATTGTGTCCTCCACTCTGAGTCAGTCCTTCTCAAAACAAGCAAGAAAAGATTTCAAAACTGCTACCAGCTTTTCAGTTGCACAAAGTGAATTTGGCCAGCACACTCAGTTGTTACTGTCAACATGCCTTGACGATTCATGCAAAGGCATCCCCTAAAGACTCTTGTCTGCCTACATGGCGCAAGCAAAGATAACTGGTGATTCTCTCTGATAGACAAATTGCTCAAAAGCAGGAAGTCATTCAAGATATCGGAAAAGGTCACCTAAGCAAAGATCTCCAATTGGAATAAGACTGTTTGAGCTGCAAATACAAATGGTACTGATGTGAAACAATCAGAATTGGTGCAAAACAAAAGTCTTTTGAGACTAACTCAAGCTGATTGAGCAGAAGCCAAGCTGCCCAAGACTCAAGGACACAAACCGACCACCATTTTCAAAACTGACCAATTTTTCTTTGTGTGAAACATGAACAAAGTAGTGCAAGCAAAGTGGTTCAAAAAAAAAGAAAAAAAAGAAAGAAAAAAAAGAAAAAAAAACTAAAAAAAGAGAAGGAAAAGAAAAGAAGAGAAGAGACTACAAATGAAAGTTTCTCAAATCTTTGCCTTTGTTTGTCTTGCTATTGTGCATAAAATCTTGCCACTGATCTTTACATTTTTCCTCCTAGGATAAAAAGTCCTAGTCTGATGAATTTTCTCCTAGGATCGAAATCTTAGTCTGATGAATCTTTCTCCTAAGATAGAGAACCTAGTCTGATGAACTTTCTCCTAGGAAAGAAATCTTAGTCTGATGAATCTTTCTCCTAAGATAGAGACCTAGTCTGATGAATTTTCTCCTAGGATCAAAATCTTCGTCTGATGAATCTTTCTCCTTAGATAGAAGACCTAGTCTGATGAATTTTCTCCTAGGATCAAAATCTTAGTCTTATGAATTTTTCTCCTAAGATAGAAAACCTAGTCTGATGAATTTTCTCCTAGGATAAACATCTTAGTCTGATGAATCTTTCTCCTAAGATACAAAAAAAATCTTAGTCTGATGAATTTTTCTCCTAAGATAGAAGACCTAGTCTGATGAACTTTTTCCTAGGATAAAAATCTTAGTCTGATGAATCTTTCTCCTAAGATACAAAAAAAAAGACCTAGTCTGATGAATTTTCTCCTAGGATTAAATCTTAGTCTTATGAATCTTTCTCCTAAGATAGAAGACCTAGTATGATGAACTTTCTCCTAGGATAGAAATCTTAGTCCCATTAACCTTTCTCCTAAGATACCAAAAAAGAAGTACAAAAAAGACATAGTCTGATGAACTTTCTCCTAATATCAAAATCTTAGTTTGATAAATCTTTCTCCTAAGATAGAAAACCTAGTCCGATGAATTTTCTCCTAGGATAAATATCTTTTTTAAAAAAGGAAGTCTGAATTTGAAAAAAAAGAGGAGTCAATTTTTAGTTTTCTTAAGTAATCAATGTTTAGTTTTCTTTAAATCAGGGGCCCCGCCTGGAGAGTAGGGTCAGTCTTTACTTTAGTCAAGCTTAGTTTACAGTTTTCCGCAAGCTCAATCACTTTTAGGAGACACACTTCCTAGTTTGGTTCATTCAGGTTTTATTTTTAGCAGACGCATTTGCTAGTCAAAGTTTTTGGTTTTACTCATAGGAGACGCATATCTTGGTCTAGTCATTAGTTTACTCTCATCATTGCATCAATAGTATAAGTGGTTTATAATATTTCTAACAGCTCACAAATCCTCCTAGTGCAAATTGAGGCAGAAAATTTCGTTTGTTTTGTTTGTTTTGATGAAATCAGGCACTCACCTGGAGAACAAAGGGAGGACGACACAAGTTCAAAGGAAAGCAGATCAAGTTCGGCAATCTGGCGCCCACCTGGAGAATAAGGGAAGACAACTCAAGTTTCAAGGGAAAGCAGTTTCGAAGGAAGACAACTCAAGTTTCAAGGGAAAGCAGTTTCGAAGGAAGATAGTTCAAGTTTCAAGGGAAAATGGTTAAAGGTGCAAGGGAAAACAGTGTCAAGTAATAAGAGAAGACGGTTCAAGTTCAGCAATCAGGTGCCTAACTGGAGAATAAGAGAATTCACTTCAAAATACAATTCAAGTCAGCAACAAAAGATGCTCGTGGCAAGAATGCGTGTAATCAGTCCGAGGTGATCAACAGAAGTTAGTCACAATAAAGAAAAAAAAGAGAAAAGCAAGAAGTTAATCCAAATGCAGAAGTTGATAAAAGATGTGGGCTGCTCAAGACGTGGCCGAGGTCACAAGCACTGCATGCCTGGTCTTGATCCGAAAAGCTGAAGAAGAATGAACTAGCACCTGCAACTAGCAAGCGTCAAGGTTCAAATCTAAAGTCTGCATGAAGAACCATTCAAGACTCCAGATCAAGCTTCAGAAGACTTATAGATAGGAATCTTGTAACTCATAGTTGACAGGCTTAGTTAGTCTTTTTTATTTTTTGATTTTTGATGTAATAACATGACCGTGGACCGGAATCTCGACGGAACGGCACCTCGACCGGCTCTCCACCTCGGCATACTCCATCATCTCACTCACTTTTGAACTACACGTGGCCTGATTCCTTTGTAGCCAAGGATATGTAGGTAGCTCAGATACCAGGGCTCGGTCATATTTTCCTTTCTCTTAGTTTTTGGTCTCCTTAAATAAGGGTCGGGTCAAAAAACCTATCTAGTCGTTCTTTGTCTGAAAACTCTTCGTGTTTCTAGTCAAAGAGGGGCAGCTGTAGACATGTGATTTTTGACCCTCCCCAAGATTTTTTTTATATTTTAGCATGTAAATATTTAATTTAGGTCTAATATAACTATTTTAATTAATTTGAATCTTTTACTTTATTTTATTACAAGAAAATGAAAATTACAAAAAAAAATAGTTTCATTAATATTTTTGTAGTCATTTTTAATCTTGAAAAAATACCAAAAAATAGTTTATTTTAATAGTCAGTCTTATTTTAACAGTTATTTTACTTAAGTAGGACTAATTAATAAATGAGGTCGTATTTTAGTCTCGTTCGCGGTGAAAGAATAAAACTTAGGCTTGAGCAACTCATTTTTAGGCCTAAGTTTGGACCTAGCCCATAATTCCCAAGCCCATAATTCCTAGGCCCATACCCCTAACCTAATCCTTACCCCTATATAATAGTACCTAATACCTAAATAGTGACACACCTAAAAAATATTAGATCCACCGTTTCTATCAAAGGAGGACCCAAAAACCTTTCTTCTTCCTCTTGAAGGAAAACAACAGATCTTCCTCATGAGGGCAGCTCCAAACAACAACCAAAAGTCCTCTTTTCCTCCATGAATAAGCCTTGAAAACTCCATAAAAAACCAGCAAAAAGAGCTCCATTTTTTCACTAAAAACAACCGTTCAAACAGCTATGAGAATCCCTCTATCTCCATCAAAACCGCAGCATCCATCATCCTCAATAAAGGGCTGCACAAACCTGCTACAATCAGCATAAAAACAGCCCTGAAACTAGCTTCTTTCGAGCTAAAATCAACTTTAAAACGTAGCTGAAATCTCTGTCCGAAACATCTCCAAAACTGAGTCGTGAAGCCATTCCGAAACCACCAAAAATCTACTGTGAATTTACTGAAAAATCAGTCCAAAAAACCCCAGCAAATCACTTCATTTTCAGCTCCAAACCGCTGCAAAAAACACAGCAGTTCGCCTCCAAAGATCAGCCCTAGAACCCATGAGAGTTAGCCCCAAAATTCAGCTAGAACCTGATGCAAAAACAGCCAAAATCAGCGCACAAACACAGTAGCTCCAAGGTTGAGCTCGAGTCCGCCGGCGAGTTTAGGTTCGAGCGAGCTTCGGTCTTGGTTCGTGAGTCCCAAACAAGTTCTATTGATATGATTGCTATAGAGACTTTGTACTGATTTTAACATTGGGAAATAGATTGGGTGAAGTTCTCTTAAAAAGGTTAGTTTATTTGTCTATTGTTTCCATATTACTTTTTGCTTAGTCATTTTCTCTTCTCAAGTAAATGTTCTGTTTCTCCTGATGTGCTTGGTCTTTTAGTTGCCTAAGTTTCATTTAATTAAGCTTTCTATCTCTCTTTAATTAACTATAGAGATCGAGTGATTGGTATTGCTTAATTAAAATTCCAATTAGTCATGCTTTGTAAGAATAATGGTTAGTTGGGCAGTATGCGAAGGCCAATTAAGAACAACAAATTTGGGCTTTAACATTTATTTATGCAATGGTATTAAATGATAGCTTTAGCAAAAGGATTTAAGCCAAAATCTTGTGCAAATGGATTTCAAGGTAGTAGACCTTCCAAGTTCGAGTGGGCCGCTTGGTTAGGAGCGAAATGGGATCCCAGTTGACCTTTGGATATAACAATTAATTGGGCTCATTAATTAGTTGAGGTGTGCCATATTAGCCAAATGTATATTTTATGACCCTCAAAAGAGTAATTCGATTATCTATTGAGATTAGAATTCGAGGTGCGCCATTAGCGAATTTTCCATGGCCCTCGCAAAGTTGAAGTGCGGAGTTGCTTTAGGCGCGTTATTTTAATAATTTACCTTTCTAAACTCGGGTGCACATTTATGTGACCCAAATCCAAATCTCAACAACATTAGATAAAATGTGTTGCGGACTGCGGGTGTATTTATCTGACGTGGTTCAAAACGCGTTTTATATGACGTTGAATCTTCCTAAAAATATTAAATAAAAGCAGTTATAATGTTAAAATTGAACCATAGGCTAAAACATGTATTAAAATCAAGTAAATAGGTCAAATATAACAGTTGAGCGACCGTGCTAGAACCACGGAATTCGGGAATGCCTAACACCTTCTCCCGGGTTAACAGAATTCCTTATATGGATTTCTGTGTTCGTGGACTGTAAAATAGAGTCAATCTTTCCTCGATTCGGGATATGAAACCGGTGACTTGGGACACCATAAATTATCCCAAGTGGCGACTCTGAATTTTTAAATAAATAATCCCGTTTTGATTGTCACTTAAATTGGAAAAACTCCCTTATACCCCCTTCGAATGATAAGAAAAAGGAGGTGTGACAGCTGTGTATGTCAATCTAAATAACTCCGCATGGTAACCAATGGTAATGCGGTAAGACAATAATCAATCATACATATAAGCACGTCCAAATTAACAAGGTTAGGTACAATTTGGCTAGATAGGGTATCCTCTCTTAACTTGAATCCGATAAGCTTAATACAAGGTTTCATATGTACGAGATTCTTCCATAAAAGTAGCAACTATTAAAGGATCTCATAATATCTCAAGATGTTATTTATATAGCGTTTCGTCCCATATAAGAAAAAAATTCATATTGCGAGATTGCCTAGTCTCTACCTTCTTAAATGAATTCTTAGTTGCGTGTCAATCACATCCAGTTCTTAAATATATTTTGTTCTAGCAAGTTCTACTTCCACATAATAAGCCAGAGTCTCCGTATGTGATCTTATTGCCTTGTTTAAACGGTTAATCAACCACTTGACAAACCTCTAAACCAAAGGCGTCACATACCTAGCCAGCTGATAAAGCCTGGTGTCACATGCCAGTATGCCCATCGTTTGAATTAATTTCTTAAGTTTCTATCAGGTTTGCGCTTTCGACTATTAAGAAAGAAACAATTCGTAAAAAGTTTAGTAAGCTTATTTCTAAGTCAGTTGTGTCGTTCCTAACCACGTCCCTAAGAATATGGTTCTATTCTATATAATCGTCATGTACTCCAGTCGATAAGTGGCTAGATCCACATGCCTCTCGCTGAAATATTAGGGAGCTCATACTACTTTAAGTGTTTCGCCAAAAACCTCTAAGGATGATTAGAGTGTCAGAAACAGTAAACTTTGTGGTTTTAATTTTTGGAACTCTATTAAGAATACATCTATGCTCCAGACGATCTTAGTACAAGATGCATAAAGTAAAGCTTTTATATTTCAAATCTATTAGATTATTACCTGTTATTTTTTTTGCCATGTCTACCAATTATATCTATCAAGCTCTCAATTATTCTCTACATGGAGGTAAGTACCTCAATGATACTAATCTCCTAGTTATGGTGGTGGTATAGTACTTAATTCAAGAGTGGACTTTATTACATATCTTAGCGGTATGGAATCCCCTCACAGTGGTACAATGACTTTTTTATTGGCCTTGTTTGCTACTTCAGTTACTTTTCTTTGCAGAATTGCTATCCAATGCCAGCATTTTAGTACCCTTGAACCTCTAGCCAAACTCAATTATTGAATGACTGGTCCGCGCTATACAGGAACAAGATCAAAAGGTTACATTCAGTTATTTGACCCTAATCGTCACACACGCACAGATGAATCAGAAAGAAAAATAAGAAATATCCTATCACGCCCACGCAGAATCACGATTATGGAAATGGCCGGCTACATAACCATAAGTGAGATTCTACTACCAACGTGTGTTCCATTAGTCAAAAGAATAATCTGGCTCTGATACCGACTTTGTCACGACCCAATTTAGAATCATGGCCGATGCTTAGGAGCAAGTGCCCCCAAGTAAGTCTCATCGGTATTTTACAGAAAATCGGATCGAATTTCCCCTATTTTAGGACTATCCACAAATAACCTGTCTCAGAAAACGACAATAAAACCAACCAATGTCCAACAAAACAACTCATAATCTTTATCGACTACACAGTCAGATCTTTATCACTATTAATCTACCACTTGTAAGACCGTGATACTAAATTTATCTCCAAAATACGATAAGAAAGTCCGATCTAACGAACAAGTCGAAAACGATAATTTATACACATGACACTATTAAAATGACCATGGAGCAACTCTAAGAGTTTTAAAGAAAAGGACAATAACCATTAAATAAACTCTTTACCCACACGAAGGAATGCGGGGCTCACCAAAATTGCCAACTCGTACGCTTTAGCTAACAAAATCCTTGCATGATTAAGCTGTTGTCTCTATAAAAATATACCGGGGAGTGAGACGCTAGCTCAGTGAGTAATAACACTTAACCACAATAGTTTTTAATAGGGACAAGTCAGAAAACATGCCAGTATAATCATCAGAAAATGTCATAAGAATGCCCTTTCGGAAACAATAAACAATAATCAGTCTCGTCATGTGTTTCTTGTAATAAAAATCAACTTAATAATTCGGCAATAAACTCGGTACACACTTTGTCATATCAAAGCTTTGTGTTTGGGAGGTTTCCAAGAAAGGATCATATAATCGGTATCACTGTGTGGACCCCTTCATAAAAAGAGTCAAATATAACTGTAGGTCCCTACTCGAGGGAAAACAGTAACTGTATGCTAGTTCTACCTTCCTACTAGCGAGGGTTATAACTGTAATCGATAATCTGTCATTACATGGTGCACCAGGTCTAACGAAGCCGCCGTTAGCTACGAGATCCTTCAAAGTCTCCTCCCATTTATACTTTTCTTTGTAAACAGTAAATATTTACATGAAAGTATTTTCAAAATAGTACAGGGCATTTCAATTCTTATCAAATCATGTAATCCAATTTCGGTAACGGTAATCATATTTCGAGTAATAGTAAAACATGTCTAGTAACAGCGAGAACATCTTAAATAACTGTAAACATCTCAAGTAAATTGTTCGGTACCATATCAAGTAAAGGACTTGTTCCACATGCAATTTTAAACGTTCGATAAAATATTTTATTTTTTCAAAATCATATATAAATCATGCAAATTATGAAAACACAAATTGCGGTAACATTACTACTCACAATACTCGTGCAGGAATACCAAACGCGTCACCTCGAGCACTTCGTCCCACTTCTTCAACTGCCTACTTGTAACAAAATCAATTTATGTATTAACTTCGTGAAGTACCAAAATAATTGGTCCATACTTGTCACCTTTAATTAATTTCCCTATTTTTCATTCCTCTTAAATATGACCATTGATTCTCTACTAAGCAATTTGTTAGGACTTAAATGATTAGAAACTATAATTCTCTATTTGTTCTTATATTTTTATTTGAATCTTTTTCTCATGTAGTATTTTACAGGTATTGTGTCACGACCCAAAATCCACTAAGGGTCGTGATGGCGCCGGACACCGCTGTCAGGCAAGCCAACCAAAATGTACTAGTATCTTCTCATTTTATTTATTTTGAAATAATTTCCTTTAAACAAATGAATAATAAATAATAAACTCCACTGAATAAATGAGGATGTCTTTACAAAATTTAACTACTGAAAAATCCTGTGATCCCCCCAGAACCCGGTGTCACAAGTGCATGAGCATTTACTAGGGAACGAAATAAAATACAGTAACTGTCTAGAATACAAGTGGACAGAAATGAAAATACAATACAATACTGTGAAAGAGACTTGCTGGCCGTGGGTCGTCTCGGAAATGCAGCTCACCTAAGTCTCCGTATCAACCATGTTGCTACGCTCACTAGGCCACTAAAGATGCATGTGCATGTGCAACAAATAATGCACAGAAGTGTAGTATGAGTATGAAAACAACATGTACCCAATGAGTATCCCGTCTAATCTCGAAGAAGTAGAGACGAGAGGTCGACTTCGACACTTACTAGTGGTCCAATAATGATATATTATTAATGCGAATAATCATGGATTTATTAAGAATGACATTAATTTCAAATAAGTCACGAACAGGTAAAAGTTTCTTTTTATATTAAAGGTCTCCGGATTCATAATCCATTAGTTTTCAATTATATCAAGTCGGGGAGATCAAATATCAATATCAATAAATCTCAAGGCAAATAATACAAGCATGCGCAAATCATGTCGAGGTCGTACGACCCGATCCAACAATATTTAAACTGTGCACTGCCGAGGGTCGAATGGCACGAACCATTGATGCATCTATCACTCTGCTCGCGAATCGTACATGTGACGCAGTCAAATATAAATAAACACAATAATCAGTCAATCAAGAATTCATCAAGGAAATTATCAAAGGAAAAGCCAATTCTCTTTTAACAATTCAAGAAAATGAAGTTTAATCTTTTTAGAAATTCATTTACTAATTCGATATGATTTAAGCAATTCAAATTGTCAATAATATTATAAATATTCCAAGTATAGCATGCTTTTGGGTCCTAGACTACCCGGACAATAACATAATAGTAGCTACGCACGGACTCTCGTCACCTCGTGCGCACGTAGCCCCCACAAATAGGAGCACATAACCAATTACCTCACTTATGGGGACAATTCCCTCGTGCGCACGCGGTCAATTACTCATTACAATCCAATTTATAATAATTCCTAACCCCGATCTAGAAGTTGACAAAAATGCCCTCGGGCCCACGTGCCTGGATTCCGAATTTTTTTGAAGATAAGGTTTACCCATGAACTCATGGACTCAAATATATAATTTTCTCTTAATTCCATACGCAAAATCGTGGTCAAATTCCAAGAATATCAATTTTCTAGGTTTTCCCTCAAACCCCACATTTTCTACAAATTTTCATGTCAATATCCCTATATAATCATGTATTTAACTCAAAACTAGCATAAATTACTTACATCATGCTTGATGGTGAAAATGGCACCTCAAAGTGATCCAAAATCAGCTCCAATGGAAGAAAAATGAGGTTGAAATGAACCCAATCCCCGATTTAAAAGAACCTCACTGCCTCCAGAATTTCCGCACCTGCGGTCCCTCGACCGCTTCTGCGGTTCCGCAGGTGCGACTCTATCGCTTCTGCGGTTTCCTCTAGGCTACCCTTTTCTGCTTCTGCGCCTCGTCCACTGCAGGTGCGGTCCCTCTTCTGCGGCTCCATGACCGCATCTGCGGTCTCTTCACTTCTGGCCAAAACTGCGTTTGCAGCTCCGCACCTGCTGCCCAAATTTCGCAGGTGCGGTTATATCAACAACCAGCAACTTCAGCCCTTTCAAAAGTCCCATTTTTGATTCGTTAACCACCGGGAATCCACCCGAGTCTCTCGGGACCCCAACCAGTCCCAAAACACATTACGGACTTGCTCGAGGCCTCAAATCATAACAAACAACGCTAAAACCACGAATCGACCTCCAATCCAAACTTTATGAACTGTAGAACTTTAAACTTCTACTCTCGATGTTTAAACCTATCAAATCACATCCGATTGACCCCTAATTTTTCACACAAGTCATATTTGACGTTACGGACCTACTCCAACTTCTGGAATCAGATTCCGACCCCGATATCAAAAAGTCCACTTTCGGTCAAACTTCTCAAAATCTTCAAATTTCTATCTTTAGCCAAATGACTCCAAAATGACCCACGGACCTCCGAATTCACTTCTGATCGCTCTCCCAACACCAGAATCACCATACAGAGCTACTCCTAGACTTGGAATCCTAAACGGACATCGGTAACACTAAAATGTACTTCAACCCAAACTTATGAAATTTCTTCCAAAATGCTAACTTGCACAATATGTGCCGAAACGTTCCCGGGCCTTCCAAAACCAGATCCGGACATACACCAAAGTCTGAAATTATCATACAAACCTGCTGGAGCCTTTGAATCCCAATTTCGAGGTTGTTTACTCAAAAACCCAACATTAGCTAATTCTTTCAGCTTAAAGCTTCCAAAATGAGAATTCTCTTTCCAAATCAACTCTGAATTTCCCGGAATTCAATTCCGACCGTGCGTTCAAGTCATAAGACCTGAAGTGAAGCTGCTCATAGCCTCAAACTGCTGAACGACGTGCTAGAGCTCAAAACGACCGGTCGGGTCGTTACATTCTCTCACACTTAAACATACGTTCGTCCTCAAACGTGTTGATAACTACACTGAAGTAGTCTGAAATCACTGTTTAACACCTCATGCACCTACCCGTTCTACCACAACTCAACTGGGCGCCGTATCTTGGTCAATCTGAAGATATCCCTTTTCACTTAAGCAAATAAGCCTTTGAGCCCAATTCCATCATCCAGAATTCTCTGCCAGGACTGTTTCCAACATACGATCACCATATCAATCACTACACACTGTACCCAAACATGACTATATACCTTTGCTGAATTCACACCTTGCACCACTTTACTCACAGGACCACAATACATTTTCTGATCAAATTAGTCGAAATTCCACGAATCTGATGCTCCTATTGCACCTCATGGCCTACATAGGTCTTGCTCTAACTCTAACATTACCGCCACGACGGAAGAGATGTGTAGAACTTCATGACCAACTGCCGAATCAATAAATAATTGAGTCTATACTCCTGGCAAGAACCATCACCTCATCCTGAACTAAATAATGGTCTTAGCCCCTTAATATACTTCATATAACTAGATTGCACTAATCCTAAATCCAATGATCTCGTCTCACCTAGTACGGACTACTTAGGCAATAAGACACCTCGGACATGATCAAAAGTCTCATATGATCCCACAATGTGCCAATAGGCTACCAATTCGAACGCGATACAAAAGGAAAATGAACTCTGAAAAAGAAATCCAATTACCCCGCTCGTAAATCATACATGCGATGCGGTCATCATAATTGAACTGACACCCCGCTCGTGAATCATACATGCGACTCGGGTACACAGATAATATGAGTTTTGCGTAGAGACATAGGAAACAAAACACATAAAAACAGATATAGGGAACTATACTCGACATCACACTATTGCGGCGGACAATCCGATCCAAATAACATACCCATCGCGGCGTGCCACCCGATCCACACATAGAATTCACATAAGGAGATATACATCGAGCTAAATTTCTCATTGCAATAAGATACCAAATATCGATCATAAGCACGCTAAGTGCATAATACCATCCCTAGGGAGAAAAATAGCACAATAAGCTACAAAACTCAAGTACAACTGAGGTGCGATATACGATCTGAATCTCAAGAGCCAACCTGCTCATATAACATCATTACTATGCGGAACCTCAACACATAAAAAATTCACCAAGCCGTTTCGCAACTCGCATAGAGCAATACATCATTACATGAAATAGCTGACGACGAAATAACACCCCGACTACTCTTCCATAAGAGGCGCATTACTGAAATGAACACATATGGCCTGATATAGAGCCCATATTCACGTTTAAATCCATCCACAAACCTTAAGTTGATCCTAATCATACCAAACTAGGTTAATAACCTTTAAAAGGTCCATCCTAACTCCCCTTTTCTTATAACACACAAGAACAATCATCATAATCGGAGTAATCCTCCACAGTCCACAACCCAATAGACCGAGTGCCCTCCAGGTATCAATTCTCAATTTAACGACATCACCACAATCTTCATGCTTGGCTTAACTCCTCAATCAATCAAGTGACTACATGCCACACTTATACCCCCTCCCTATGAGGCACGCTCCCACAACCTTCCGTAATAGATAACAAGTCGGTACATCCAAACCACCGGCCGCACTAATGCTGAAAATCGATCAAGAATCCTTAACCAGGATGCAAAGCCTTTTCCACAAAACACTGATCTCAGGTGACGTTGAAGACAATACCAACTTACTTTAAATATCCAAACCCCTTTCCTGCTCATCCGAGCTCGTGACATCCTTGGCAACACTGAACTGCAACCTTAATCCTCACTGCAAACTCCATGCCACTCACTGCACCCAACCTCAGGAGAACCATAGCAACACACAGGTGAATTCTCATAACCGTAGAATATGCAAATCTCTAAGTTGTGGTCTAAGCCACCATAGCCCTTTTGGGATCCGCCTACACATAACAGGCCATAATGGTAGAATACTTCTAAATAACATCAATTACGGCGGCCGACAAGCCTCACACGTACCATCACAAATCACTTGCATAACTTGATCACGCTGAAGGAAGTGATCACTACCACCAATATGCCAATTCAACTATGGCTAACCAATCTATCTTCTTCCAATTTATCCTTGATTTCCTTAGAAATAATAATAACTCCATTCAACACATAACACACTCCATCCGCACTCATCCTGAGTGACCTTGAATCACGAGACCATGCTATCTCAAATCCCACAAACCATTTCATATTTCCCAAAAGATGCACTGCAAGTCAAACATCATAGAACATTCTGGGTTTCTTCTCATAAGTTGCTACAAAAGCTTGATTCTTAACCGTACCTACAGGCTCGAAATCATTAGGCACCACACTTTACCCCTTTGAATCCACTAGGATCGTTGTTGAGAGCCACCCGCTCTGACTTGGCCTCGAATATAATCAACTCCATGAATCTTCTATCACATGAATACCCTCTCAGCGAAGCACCCGGCAGAATCACTTCCCTTTAAACCCGCTTCTATACAAGACATAAATCCTAAATCCTTCCCCAAGTCTGAACATGAGCCAATAAGGCCAACTATAGCACACCTTTAATAATTCTTTTGCTCAAATTACCACTTATGTTCTTTTCCCGCAGCTGAAATAACCCATCAATATGCTAATAACCAGAAACCTCGCAAGTAGTTAACCATGCAACCCAATAATAGGCAGTGGGACTCTCACACTTAGCTCGAAGCCACTATTACACAACTCTAGAATTCACCAGGATTCGTAATCTCTTATTGACATAACCTTACGCAATCAACCGCCAAAATTCTCGGAATCTTTCTGTAAGACCCCTTTTTTATACTATGCATCATCAACCACATTCGCACGACCGATCTCTTCGCTATATAACCAATAGAATTCATCGCAGAAGCCTCTCCAACCACGCAACCGCTAACCTGCTCACAGGGAATAACCCACATGTGG
The DNA here is from genome assembly GCF_000715075.1 of Nicotiana tabacum. Lineage (NCBI taxonomy): Eukaryota > Viridiplantae > Streptophyta > Magnoliopsida > Solanales > Solanaceae > Nicotiana > Nicotiana tabacum. Next base: position 15,254,803 of record NC_134086.1, read on the forward strand.
AAATCACTTCCCAACATCTTCCAACGCTGCTGTATGGGGTATAATCACTATGACATCAATAACCCATCCTGAGTCCGAGCTCACTCTCTAGCTGCACAAGTCCATTCACCCCTCTTGGACATTAATTAAATGTGCGGTAACATCTTTCCAATTCAAACTTATGTTGTATCCTTCTTCATTTCAAGCAGCTCCTTTTCGTTATATCAAATCTTCTGCCGCATAATGGCCCATGCTTCAAATTAAATCTGTAGGTCCCAATCACTAATCTCTAAAATTTCCAAATCATTCCCAACTCTCCGTAAGGTGCGTAGTCATCCTACCACAAAGCCCATATGCAACTCCGCTACTCTCCCACTTTGGCGGAACTCACCCTTTTAATCGACTACTCGACCTTTGCTTCTTATACCTGGCCTTCTAGAAATTTTAACCACCACCTGACACTCCCTACATGTCCTTCCTAATCCTTTGCTTCTCAGTTGTTTCCTTAAATAAAATCCATCTTTGTAGCACTTGAACCCACGAATCGCTACTAACTTTAAACCTTTTCGAAGAACATCTTTCTCGAGCCGTCAACATTAGGAACACCAATTCAATCCTGAACCACTACACCCCGCAATATCTAACAGTCGTTTCTCCAATGTTATTTCACAATATCTTACCCCAAGGTGAATTGCAGAAGACCATAACACCGGCGAACTTAACACATACAATCGAGGACGACGACATTACATCGCAAATAAAAATTCCACCACGCTCGCAAATACGAAGTCTCATTACATCATCAACCCAAATCTAAACATTCTTAGTCCGATTACCTTTCCCCTGTCGGGAATAAAGTACCGTATCTCTAGATCTTGCATTGAGTAAACCTTCATTCAAGTCATTCACTGCCCCTGACGCGTAGGCAAACATCCTACCATCATATCAATACTGCGAAACAATCATTCATAGCATCATGGCAACTTGTTCCTAGCCTCAGAGCTCTCAGAAGTACCGTTACTGAGATGAAACAATAGAATATCCTCCCACAAGGTGACAATAATAACTCAGACAACCCCGCAAGGTGAAACACCCCGCACCACATTCGTAGTGCCATTACAATTCTTCAATTCTCGATTTATAACCAGCTGTTTGCGTCACATATGATTGAGTAGGAAGGAAACAAGGGCATAAGCCTTAAGGAATCAAATCGCACGATGAGGAATCAAGAAGGGAAGTCCTCATAACAGCCCTGTAGCCTCCCGAAGATAAGTACAGACGTCTCCGTACCTATCCACGAGACTCTACTAGACTTGCTCATGACTCGTGAGACCTAAGGGAACCTAGTGCTCTGATACCATGTTGTCATGACCCAAAATCCACTAAGGGTCGTGATGGCGCCGGACACCGCTGTTAGGCAAGCCAACCAAAATTTACTAGCATTTTCTCCTTTTATTTGTTTTGAAATCATTTCCTTTAAACAAATGAATAATACACAATAAACTCCACTGAATAAATGAGGATGTCTTTACAAAATTTAACTACTAAAAAATCCCGTGACCCCCCCCCCCAGAACTCGGTGTCACAAGTGCATGAGCATTTACTAGGCAATGAAATAAAATATAGTAACTGTCTGGAATACAAGTGGAAAAAAATAAAAATACAATACAATACTTTGAAAGAGACTTACTGGCTGCGGGTTGTCTCGGAAATGCAACTCATCTAAGTCTCCGTATCAACCATCCTGCTACGCTTAATAGGCCACTAAAGATGCATGTGCCTATGCAACAAAAAATGCACAGAAGTGTAGTATGAGTACGAAAACAACGTGTACCCAATGAGTATCCCGTCTAATCTCGAAGAAGTAAATACCAGAGGTCGACTTCGACACTTACTAGTGGTCCAATAATGATATATTATTAATACAAACAATCATGGATTTATTAAGAATGACAGTAATTTTAAATAAGTCACGAACAGGTAAAAGTTCCTTTTTATATTAAAGGTCTCCGGATTCATAATCCATTAGCTTTCAATTATCTCAAGTCGGGGAGAGCAAATATAATTATCAATAAATCTCAAGGCAAGCAATACAAGCATGTGCAAATCATGTTGAGGTCGTACAGCCCGATCCTAAAATATTTAAACTGTCACTGCCGAGGGTCGAATAGCACGAACCATAGATGCATCTATTACCCCGCTCACGAATCATACATGCGACGTGGTCAAATATAAATAAACACAATAATCATTTAATCAAGAAATCATCAAGGAACAATAATCCAAGGAAAAGCCAATTTTCTTTTAACAATTCAAGAAAATGAAGTTTAATCTTTTTAGAAATTCATTTACTAATTCGATGTGATTTAAGCAATTCAAATTGTCAATAATATTACAAATATTCCAAGTATAGCATGCTTTTGGGTCCTAGACTACCCGGACAATAACATAATAGTAGCTACGCACGGACGCTCGTCACCTCGTGCGCACATAGCCCCCACAAATAGGAGCACATAACCAATTACCTCACCTATGGGGACAATTCCCTCTTATGCGGACAATTCCCTCTTACTAGGTTAGAAAAGAGACTCACCTTGCTCCGAAGATCCATAACCGACATTTCACGCTCTTCCGAAGACTCGAATCGATGCACAATGCTCCCAAAACTAGCCAATAATGATGCAAATCCATTAATATATGTTCAATTACTTATTACAATCCAATTTATAATAATTTTTAACCCTGATCGAGAAGTTGACAAAAACTCCCTCGGGCCCACGTGCCCGGATTCCGAAATTTTTTGAAGATAAGGTTTACCATGAAATCACGAACTCATATATATGATTTTCTCTTAATTCCATACCCAAAATCGTTGTCAAATTCCAAGAATAACAATTTTCTAGGTTTTCCCTCAAACCCCAAGTTTTCTATATATTTCTATGTCCAAATCCATATATAATCATGTATTTAACTCAAAACTAACATAAATTACTTACCTCATGCTTGGTGGTGAAAATTGATCCTCAAAGTTGCTCCAAAATCATCTCCAATGGAAGAAAAATGGGGTTGAAATGAACCCAACCCCCTCCGCACCTGCGGTCCCTCGACCGCTTCTGCGGTTCCGCAGGTGCGAGCCACTCTACCGCTTCTGTGGTTTCCTACATGATCCCCTTTTCTGCTTCTGCACCTCATCCACCGTAGGTGTGGTCCTGCTTTTGCGGCTCCATGACCGCATCTGCGGCCCAAACTTTGCAGGTGCGGTTATATCAACAACCAGAAATGTCAGCCCTTTCAAAAATCCCATTTTTGATCCGTTAACCACCCAGAATCCACCCGAGGTCCTCAGGACCCCAACCAATCATACCAACCAGTCACAAAACACATTATGGACTTGCTCGAGGCCTCAAATCATAGCAAACAATGCTAAAACCACGAATCGACCTCCAATTCAAGCTTTATGAACTTTAGAACTTCAAACTTCTACTCTCGTTGTTTAAAACTATCAAATCACATCCGATTGACCCCAAATTTTGTACACAAGTCATATTTGATGTTATAGACCTACTCCAACTTCCAGAATTGAATTTCGACCCCGATATCAAAAAGTTCACTTCCGGTCAAACTTCTCAAAAACCTTCAAATTTCTATCTTTAGCCAAATGACTCCAAAATGACCCACAGACCTCCGAATTCACTTATGATCGCGCTCCCAACACAAAAATCACCATATGGAGCTACTCCCAGAATCGGAATCCCAAACATATATCGATAACACTGAAATGCACTTCAACCCAAACTTACGAAATTTCTTCCAAAATGCTAACTTCCACAATAGGTGCCGAAACGTTACCGGGCCTTCCAAAACCCGATCCGGACATACGCCCAAGTCCAAAATCATTATACAAACCTACTGGAACCTTCGAATCCCAATTCCGAGGTCGTTTACTCAAAAATCCAACCTTAGCTAATTCTTTCAGCTTAAAGCTTCTGAAATGAGAATTCTCTTTCCAAATCAACTCCGAACTTTCCAGAATTCAATTCCGACCGTGAGCTCAAGTAATAATACCTGAAGTGAAGTTGCTCATGGCCTCAAACTGCTGAACAATGTGCTCGAGCTCAAAACGACCAGTCGGGTCGTTACATATTGCTAACATGTACATTAGTGTTCTTGGTATAACTAATAGAATATATTATTTTTCAATCTTCATAGGGAATTCATGATTATGCTAAATAAAAGGAATACCTTAAGTTTCTTCTTTCTTTCCATTACAGTGATATACCAAACTAAATCTTAACATAGTAATTTATCTCAAATCTTGTAAAGATTAATACATATACCCATTTAGGTAAAAACAATACCACTAAACTGTGTTTTTTTCTCTTTACATATGATTCTTTTCTACTCTAAGCAATGAGCCAAAACTAGAAAAAAGACATTAATTTTCCAAAATAATTCTCTTAATTATTTAATATTTCAGTACCCAATTTAATGTTCATAAATCAGAAAATAAGAGCAAGAACATTATCGAGAACTTACTTCCTTAGTCGAAAGAGATCTGAAATCATAAGAGCTTCTTACTTCTCTATTTCACTTGTCTGAGTATGCTTAGATTGCTTGTTTGATAAAAGAAAAATCCTATTGCACAAAACTCTTGGTTGCTTTCTCTAATTCGCAGGAGCTCTAAAGCTCTGTTGAAGTTTTTCCCAATTTTTGATTCACTAATTTCACTCCTAAAAGATTAAGGTCCCTTATCCCCCTTTTATTTTGTTTATTTTCCCTTGTCTGATGCAATTCCCCTTTTTGTGGGCTAATGCCCACTTTGTATTCCTTTTTTAATGTTAGTTACTTAAATGCCCTTATTTAATATGGAGTATTACACCAGCCTAGCCGATTGCAGCTGCTCAGGACTATGTAGCTTCTGCCATGCCAGAGGACGAGCAGCGTAGGTTGGAGAGGTTTGGTACACTTCAGCCTCCGACTTTCAGTGGTGCAGAGGGCGAGGGTGCCCAGGGTCTTGGATAAGCGTTAGAGGATTCTTCGCACAACGGGTATTGTGGAGACTAGCGAGGTCGCTTTCACTACTTTTCAGTTTTCTGGAGCTGCCTTCACTTGGTGAGAGGCTTATGAGAGGCGTAGGCCTGTTGGTGCAGCACCCCTTACCTAGTAGTAGTTCTCCGTTCTCTTTCTAGAGAAGTATGTACCGCAGTCTCGCAGAGAGGAGCTGCGCAAATAGTTTGAGTGGTTGCATCATGGAGAGATGACTGTGGCACAGTATGAGATGAGGTTTTCCAAGTTAGCTAGTCATGCTATTTGGTTGGTTCCAATAGATAGAGAGAGGATTGGGAGGTTTGTGGATGGCCTCACTTATCAGCTTCGTATTCTAATGACTAGGGAGAGGGTGTCTGGTGCTACTTTTGAGGAGGTTGTTGACATCGCTCGTGAGATTGAGTCAGTTCGTCGCTAGGAGCGAGATGAGAGGGAGGCCAAGAGGCCTCGAGGATCTGGTTATTATGGTGGTGCTCCTTCGAGAGGTCAGTTTCAGCACAGCAGAGGCCGTCCATTCAGGCATGCTCTGCCAGCTCGCCCAGGTTATCATGGGGCGTCATCAGGTTATGGTTCTCACAGTTCTCATCAAGGCCAGTCATTACTTAGTGCCCTTCCAGCTTAGAGTTCGTCCTGTGCTCTATCAGTTCAGGGCTCTTCTATGCAGGGTGCATCTTCTAGCCATTCCGGTATTAGGGATTCCCTTCAGTCCCCATCTCCAGCACCCGAGAGTTGCTATGAGTGTAGAGAGATGGGTCATATATGGAGGCAGTGTCCTCATCGTCGTGCAATTTTATCTCAGTAGAGGGGCAACCATCGGCTTCAGCATCAGTTACTTCACTACCACCACCCATCCATCTAGAGGTAGAGGTCAGTCAGCTAGGAGTTGCCCTAGAGGGGGAGGTCGTTCATGTGACTTGCTTCAGCAGATGGATATTCTAGAGTGGAAGTGGGAGCGGATCACCATGGACTTTGTAGTTGGGCTCCTATGGACTTTGAAGAAGTTCAACGCTATTTGGGTGATTGTGGATCGGCTGACCAAATCCGCGCACTTCATTCTTGTGTGTACCACCTATTCTTCAGAGCGGTTGGCAGAGATCTATATCCAGGAGATTGTTCGTTTGCATGGTATCCCAGTTTCCATCATTTCAGATAGGGGCACTCAGTATACTTTGCAGTTTTGGAGGTCTGTGCAGTGAGAGTTGGGTACTAAGGTTGAGTTGAGCACGACTTTTCACCCTCAGATGGACGGACAATCCGAGTGCACTATTTAGATATTGGAGGACATGTTGTGTGCTTGTGTCATTGATTTCGGAGGGTCATGGGATGAGTTTCTACCACTTGCATAGTTTTCTTATAACAATAACTACCAATCGAGTATTCAGATGGCTCCATATGAGGCTTTGTATGGGAGGCGGTGTAGATCTCCAATTGGTTGGTTTGAGTTGGATGAGGCTAGGCTATTGGGGACAGACTTGGTGTAGGATGCTTTAGAAAAGGTGAAGGTAATTCAGGAGAGGCTTCATACAGCACAGTCGAGACAAAAGAGTTATGCTGGCAGAAAGGTTCGAGATGTGTCCTACATGATTAGTGAGAAGGCTCTATTGAAAGTTTCGCCCATGAAGGGTGTTATGAGATTTGGGAAGAAGGGTAAATTGAGTCCTCAGTTCATTGGACCTTTTGAGGTGCTTCGGAGGATTGGGGAGGTGGCTTATGAGGTTGCTTTGTCACCCAGCTTGTCAACTGTGCATCCGGTATTTCATGTTTCTATGCTCCAGAAGTATATTGGAGATCCATCTCATGTTTTGGATTTCAGCACGGTTCAGTTAGATGGTGATTTGACTTATGATGTGGAGCCAACAACTATTTTGGAGCGTCAGGTTCGAAAGTTGGGATCAAAGGATATAACTTCAGTGAAAGTGCAGTAGAGAGGTCGGCCCGTGGAGGAGGCTATCTGGGAGACTGAGCGGGAGATGTGGAGCAGATATCCTCACCTGTTTGAGGCTTCATATATGTTTCTTGACTCGTTCGAGGACGAACGTTTGTTTAAGAGGGGGAGGATGTAATGACCTGATCGGTCATTTCATGATTTACCGCTCCGTTTCCTTAATTTCTGCTTCTTATTACTTTGTTTACTGATTCTATGTGTGATCGGATTGGTTGGCTCGGGCTCGGAGAGGTTTTTGTAAGGTTTGAGACACTTAGTCTCTTTTGAGAAAGCTTAAGTTGGAAAAGTCAACCGGATGTTGGCTTATGTGTTAATGGGCTTGGATGTGAGTTCCGATGATTTGGATAGCTTCGGGAGGTGATTTGGGACTTAGTAGCGTGATCGGAATGTTTTTTGGAGGTCCGGAGTAGATTTAGGCTTGAATTGGCGAAATTAAAATTTGGCGTTTTCCGGTTGGTAGGTGAGATTTTGATATAGAGGTCGGAATGAAATTTCGGGAGTTGCAGTAGTTCCGTTGTGTCATTTGTGATATGTGTGCCCAATGTATGGGCTTCGGGAGTTGATTCTGGAAGAGGCCCATAGCTCGCGGTATTCCATTCATCCGGGTGCCGCGAAGATGTATCAGGATCTGAGACAACATTATTGGTGAAGGAGAATGAAGAAGGATATTGTGGGATTTGTAGCTCGGTGTCTCAATTGTCAACAGGTGAAATATAAGCATCAGAGACCAGGTCGGGGTTTAGGGTCATGACAGCAGGACACTACGAGGTGGGTAGTCCCGGAACAGAACAATCTTGTGTCATAAGAAAAGCTATTATCCAAATCGATTTTTTTTTGAAGAAACTAACTAATCAAAACAGAACAAATCACCACCAAAGGATATGGTACAGTGGATGGGACTTCTCCTCCCTTTACCAGAGGTCTCGAGTTCGAGCCCTTTGTATGGAAAAATCTTTGATAGGGAGCGCTTCCCCCGAATGGGGCCCTACGCGGTGCGAATTCGGATATAGTTGGGCTTCAATATGGGTACCGGACATCGGGTGGTAAACCAAAAAAATAGAACAAATAAAAAAAGGAAAAACGGGATAAGGAATTTAAAGAAAAGGGCCGAAGCCCATTTGAAATACATCTGCCAAAAAGGGTAAAAATTACACGGGGTGCCCTATTAGGTCGCCACCATTTAACCTATACCCATTTTTTAAAAAACTTTTAACTTGTACCCAATTTTTAAACAACTTCAGCCATTTTCTCATCCTCCTCCTTCTCCTTCATTTTCTTCTTCTATTAACAACTGAAAGACACTATGATTAATTCTAAAATACTACCACCATTCCATATGTTTGACCAATTAGTGTACATGTTCCTCCTCCTGATTCATAACTGGCGTATCACATTAAGTCAGCATTTGTGGCATCGAGTTCTTTTTGGAAGTGAATAACTTGCTTTTGAAGAACTGAAATTGCTCCAACACAGCCATAGACTGGATCTTTTAAGCGTGCCTCGGCTTCATAAGTGAGAGAATTGACAACATCTTCTCTCTGATGTGGTTGGATGTCATTTAGGAGCTTACTTACATTATTGGCACCAAATACTTTGTGTACGGTTGTGAACTCTATTGGCTCCTCTAGAGGGAAATAAGGAGCAAAAATGCAACTTAGCAAGCATTGTTTTCTCAATAATTTGCAGGCAGCGTATGGAGGGTTGGAGTAACTGCTGGAAGAAGATATCTTGCTTACAAAAAGAACACTTATCCAGGACAAAAAAAAATTCAGCTTATATAGTGCTAAAGTTTTTACAAATGAACTAAATAACTTCAGCATCTTCTGCTGAAGTTTTTGAAAAAGCTTATCCAGGACCAAAAAAACTTCAGCTTATTTAGTGCTGAAGTTTTTACAAATGAACTAAATAACTTCAACATCTTCTGCTGAAGTTTTTGAAAAAACTTTATGACAAAACTAATGAATCCAGGACAAAACAATTTCAGCTATTTTAGTGCTGAAATTTTTAAAAATGAACTAAATAACTTCAGCATCTTATCCAGGACAAAAAAACTTCATCATTACCTTTGCTACTTCAGGCCCGTCTACTAGAATGCTAAAGTTTTACGTGATTGCCTTTGCTACTTCAGCCTCGTATGCTGAAGTTACGCGAAAAAGTGGGTACGCTTGCAATTATTTTTGCAAAGCGGGAACAAGTTAAAACGTGACTCAAAAAGCGGGTATAGATGCAAATCTCCCAAAGAAAGGGGAAAAGGGAAAAAGGGGGACGTAGCTTGCTGCTAAGACAAACCGAAGAAAGGAAGGGTTTCAGAAAAAGAAAAAAAATCCCTTAGAAAAAAAGGAAGAAAGCATCGAACAGGAAAAACAAAAGAAAGTGAGTCTCGGGTGTTTTTTTAGCGCCGAAGATCGTGTTTTATCTATTCTTTGGCATACAATTCCTTGGATTTCAGCAGTACACTCCAGGTAGTTACATGTACTTCTTCCTCTTTTAAGACAATGGAATTTTATATACATAATTCTGATAGGACCACGTAGATATAATTTTGGAATTGTATTAAGAATTTGAAAAATAAAGTTAAGAAAATTGGGAGAAATTCATGAGACTTTTCTGTGAATTAACTGGGTATATCATATGAATAGGCTGTATTTAATTTGAAGTATTCTCAAATACCAATAGCGTGAGTAAGTATAAATTGACGAACTAAGAGTAAAATATGAAATTCAAGAGTTGGGTATTCTAAATTAGCTAAAACAAGGAAATTAACATGAGATCATATTATGTAATTATAAATTGATTGGAGGAAGTTGTACGAATTGCTCGAGGTGAAACATTTGGTATTTCTGCACAAGTACTGTGAGTAGCAACCTTACTGCAATTTGTATTTTCATAACTTACATGATTTGCACATGCTTTTTAATATGAATATGTTACCGATTATTTTGAGTGTCATATGGGATAAGCCTTTTACTCGATATGATACCGAAATAGTTATTTCAGATGGTTACCATTGTTTTAAATATTCTTGTTTTCACTTGATATGTTTTACCGTTACTTGAATTTACTACTATCGAAATGAAATTACATGATTTGATAAGAACTGAAATGCCCTATATTGTTTTAAAATATTTTCTTATGAGTATATACGGATTACACAGACAAGTATAAATGGGAGTAGACTTTGAAGGATCCCGTAGCTTACAACGGGTTCGTTAGACCTGGTGCACCTTGTAATTACCGATTACCGCTACAGGCCTCGCTAGTGGGAGGTAGTGCTAGCATACCGTTACTGATTTCCCTAGAGTAGGAACTATCGCTATATTTGACTTCTTGCGAAGAAGTCCATAGTTATATAGATTACATGATCCGTTCATTGAAACCTTCCAAATAAGAATATGATATTATACATTGGTTACCAAGCTTATTACTGATTTTTCAATTGTATTATACTACAAGAAAAAATGATAAGAACGAAAATTATTTATTATTTTTGAAAGGGCAATTTTATGATATTTTCTATTTAATATACTTGCATGTTTTCTGACTTGTCCCCTGTAAAAACGGTTATTGATTAAGTGTTATTACTCACTGAGCTAGCGACTCACTCCCTGCTATTTTTTTTTACAGAGACAACAGTTGACGCATGCGAGGATTTCGTTAATTAGAGCGCACATGTTGATAATTCTTGGTGGCCTCGCACATGTTCGTGTGAGCAGAGATTTTATTTATTGTTATGGTCTTTTCTTTGAAATCTTAGAGTCGCTTCATAGTTATTCTTTCAGTATCATGAGTATTCTTTCGTTGTTATAGACTTATGATGAGTATTGCACTTTCTTATCGAAATTGGATATAAATTAGTATTTCTGGTTGTTAGTGGGTTGGTTAGTATTGGTGGAGACTTATTTTAGTTAATTGATAAGTTGTTGATTGTTTGGTTGATATTAGGATGGTTGGTTGTTGATTTTGAGACAAGAAATTTTTTGGATAGTTCAAACACTGGGGAAACTCTGTCCATTTTTCTGTAGAATACCGATAAGGCTTTCTTGGGAGCACTTGCTCCTAAAAGCCGGTCGCGATCCTAAATTGGGTCGTGATAAAGTTGGTATAAGAGCTTAGGCTTTAAGTCCTGAGTCATTGAGAAATGTTTAGTAGAGTCTTGTTCATGGGTATGTAGGCACCCATACTAACGATCTTTAGGCTACTGAACATCTAGAAATGTTTTCCCTTCTTTCATTCTTTGATCATGCGTTGAGATAACTTGAGATTGACTTTCGAGTATTTCTTTCGTAGATGGCTAAGACACGCACACCCTCATCTACTGGACATAGTGCTAGACGTGGTACTCCCCGGGGTGGCGGTCATGTTGGTGTCATCAAACTAGAAGACAAGTTGCTCTTCACCCTGAAGTTGAGAACATGGGTCAACCCGAAGATACTATGCTAGATCAAGTACAAGAACATGGGGTTCAGGATGCTCCATCACCAGTGCCAACTGTTGTACCTACCATTGCCTTACATGTCGACGCAGTAGCAAGGTTATTGAATATGTTAGAGGCATTGGTGCCTACTCAGGGTGGAAGTTCAGCTCCTCAGGCTACCTTATAGACACAAGCACCTGCACAGACTCATACTTTCGGGAATAAGGAAGTATCCCTACAGGAGTTCCTGAAATTGAAATCACCAAAATTCACAGATTCTGATAATTTAGCATATCCTCAAAGTTTCTTGGATGGGACACTTAAGTCATTATGTGCTCTAGGAGGTTCTAGTGAGAGTTGTAGAGCTCGCAGCATACAAACTAGAGGATATGGTAATACATGGTATGAAACTGTGTTGCTAGGAAGGCCAGCAGAAGCAATACCACTGACATGGGAGGAGTTCACTAAGTTGTTCATGAATTATTTTCTTCCAAACAACTTGATGCAAAAATATGCTAAAGACTTTGAGAGATTGGTTCAGACTCCAGATATGAATGTATTAACATATAACCCCAAGTTTTGTAAGCTGGCTAGATATGCTCCTTACTTAGTGACTATCGAAGAAGCTCGAGTTCAAAGGTTTGTTGATGGATTGGTTAGTCGTCTATACACTACAGTAGCCCCACAGATGAAGACTTTATCCTACTCTGATATAGTCTAACTTGTTATAAAGATTGAAAAAAGGGACGTGATGAGCGTACAACTAGTGATTTATGTAAGAAGGCCAGGACAAGAGGGTCTTTCAGTGGCGGTTTTAGTGAAAATTAAAGAGCAGGAAATCAGGGACAACAACTGGGTTCTCAGACAGGGACACATTTGTCTTCACAGTTCACATATATACCACATTACAGACAGGATACTAGGGGACCGTCAGCATTTGAACATCGTAATTTTGGGCAGATATATACCACTACTCTCGTCTGCCAGACCTGTGGTAGATCACATTTGGGCCAATGTCGTGTTCTAATTGGAGAGTGCTTTCGGTGTGACCAGTTGGGACATCACTTGAAGGATTGCCCTCAGCCTCTGAGGAATTTCGACCAGGCTTATATTTAGTCAGCTGCACCTACTCAGACTACTCGTAATACTTCAGGTTCTACAGGTACAGGAAATAGAGGTCGAGGTGCTGGGGACCGTGCTACTGGAATTCAAGGACAAAGGAATGCCGGTAGAGGTCAGGCGAGAGTTTTTGCATTTACTAGACAGGATGCTCAGGCCTCGAATGTTGTGGTTACAGGTATTATTTATGTCTGTTCATTTTATGCACTTGCATTGGTTGATCGGGGATATACTCACTCCTATGTGTCTTCGTACTTTGCTTTGAGGTTTAGTAGACAGCCTGGGCTATTGAATGACCCTTTTCTAGTTGTTACTCCTATTGGAGAGTCTCTATTAGCGGAATACGTGTATCGTGCTTGTCAGATTCGGGTTGAAGGTAGAAGTACTTTAGCTGACCTTATTGTACTCGATATGATTGACTTTGACATGCTGATGAGAATGGATTGGTTATCTTCTTGCTATGCTATAGTCGATTGTCATGCAAAGATAGTTAAGTTTGAGATACTGAATGAATCTAGTTTTATTCTAAGAAGGAGTCAGGTTCCAGAGATTTGCAAAGTTGTATATTTTATGAAACCTCAACGATTTTTGAAGAAAGGTTGCCTGGGTTTCTTAGCTATTATAAATGACACAAGAAAGGAAACAGTTAGCATAGAAAATGTACCATTATTAAGAGAATTTTCTGATGTATTTCTTGAGGATTTACCAGGATTGCCTCTAGTACGAGAAATAGATTTTGGTATTGATTTGCCACCTAACACACAACCCATATCAATACCCCCATATCGGATTGCTGTCACGACCCTTACCTCGAACCCGGTCGTGATGTCGCCTTTCGTGAAGACAAGGCCAGCCATTTCAACCCAATTCAACTTTTAAAGCAAATAATCAACATGAAAATAGTCTAAACATGATTTACACAATACTAAATAGCGGAAATATCGATAACAATGCGGAAAGTCCAACCCGACACAACCCTAACCGGGGTGTCACAAGTCACGAGTATCTACAAGGGTATAAATACAACTAAAAGTCTGAAGTGTACAAATATAGACTAATGAAATGAAGAGAGAGAAAAGCGGTGTTGCGAACGTCGGCAACTACACTGCTAAACTCTGATGATTCTGCATCCGACCAGCCAATACCCGCTACTGGGTTTAGAAATACTTGAATCTGCACACAAGGTGCAAGGAGTAAAATGAGTACTCTAACTCAGTGAGTAATAATCATAACTAAAGTCTGAATGGTAAGAAATCACGTAAAGAATATCAAGATGTTGTATAGAAGTAGTTCAAATCCAGTAAGAAAGTAGCGAAGCTATAAAATCTCTTAAAACATCTTAGCTTAGTTTGAAACTTCTTTGAAAATGACTTTTTCAATAGTTATGCAAATGAATGCAAAATAATTAGTGCAGCTAAGCACAAAAATCCGCCCATCGGGTACAAATACATAATTTAAACAGGTAAATAGTAGGCAAATAAGAAAAGATAAGCACTTAAGGTTCGCCCCTTGGGCAATATCTCATAACAGTACCAGCCCCTCGAGCTCAATCTCAGAACAATACCAGCCCCTCGGGCTCAATCTCACATCAAAATGGGTACCCACGCTCACTGGGGGGTATACGGACTCCGGAGGGGCCCCTTACGGCCCAAGCGCAATATCAAGCCATCTCGCCGCATCAAATCTAGGCCCTCGGCCTCACATCAATCAATAAGCCACCTCGTGGCGTACATATCTCAAGCCCTCAGCCTCATAATCAAATCAGTATCTCACTGCTGCGGCGTGCAGCCCAATCCAAAAGTATCCTCACAATACAGGCCCTCGGGCTTACTCAGTCAGAAATCACATAAGCCACTCGGGCAACAGTAAAATATGATGCTTAGCCCAAAATGTTGTTTAAAATATCATTTCAAGTGTTAAAGCAAAATAATTGGATGAGTTTTGAAAACAGTGGAAAATAACATGACTAAGTTCAACTATAAAATCAAAACAGTGAGGAAATATCAACAACAATCCCCGAAGGATTCAAATAGCTGGCACTAGTCTCAAATATGGCATTCAACCCAAATAATGATGATAGCAATTAGTTTTCAGTCAAATACGCGGTAAAATCAGCAATCAGGACGGACCAAGTCACAATCCCCAATAGTACACGACCCCACGCTCGTCGTCAAACGTGTGCCTCACCTCAATATAGCACTACGATGTGCAATCCTTGGTTTCATACCCTCAGAACACCATTTACAATCATTACTCACCTCGATCCGGCTAAATCTTTAGCTTGCGACGCCTTTGCCCCTCGAATCGGCCTCCACGCACGTCGAATCTATCTAAAATCATAGCGAATTCGTCACAATATGCTAAGGAAACAAAGCCCAAGCGAGAACAATCAACAAAGGGCATGATTCCTGAAATTACCAAAACCCTAGCCCCGGGCCCACATCTTGAAATTGGGTAAAATTTATATTTTCAGAATCCTCATATCCTCACGAGTCTAACCATACCAAAATTATCCAATTCTGGTACCATTTGGTCCTTCAAATCATCATTTTATATTTTTGGAAGATTCCACAACTTTTCTTCCCAAATTCCATCTTAAATCGCGAATTAAATGATGAATTCAATGATAGATTTTTGTATTCTTGCCAAATCTGAGCCAGAATCACTTACCCCAATGAAATTCTTGAAAAACCTTCGAAAAATCGCCAAAATTTGAGCTCTCTAGGTCAAAATATTAAATAAAATCCAAAACCTCATGTTTATAGAGTACCCCACATATTTCCACCTCTGCGGACCGTACCAAAACGATCGCGGTCCGCACAAAAATGACTGCGACCGCACAGGTTTTCATCTACAGTGATAGGCTTTAGTATTTTGGCCATAACTTTCGCTACAGATGGCCAAATTCTGATATCTTTACCTTTCTGGAAACTAGCCACGAAGGGCTGCAACTTTCGTTTTTGAATCATCTCAAATTCTTTGTATATCAAAAGATATGAACTTTCAAAGTAGGACCAGTGAAATGTTCCCCACCGCGGCCGCACTGCATTTTGTGTGGACCGCGCTGGTGGGTTCCGAAGCCTGCAATCCTTCTGGATCTGCTACAACTATGATTTTTGGCCTAAAACATCCCGGAACCTACCCGGAATCCCCCGGAACTTCAAACCAATTGTACCAACACATCCCATGACATCGTTCAAATTTGTTCAAAACTTCGGAACGCTCACAACAACATCAAATCACCAATTTAACATAAGATTCAAGCCTAAGAACTCCAAGAACTCTTAAATTATGCTTTCGATCAAAAAGTCTATCAAATCTTGTCTGAATGACCTGAAATTTTGCACACACATCCCAAATGACACAACGAAGCTACTGCAACTCTCGGAATTCCATTCCGACCCCTATATCAAAATCTCGCCTATCAACCGGAAATCGCCAAAATATCAACTTCGCCAATTTAAGCCTAAATCTTCTCTACAACTCCAAAACACATTCCGATCGCGCTCCTAAGTCACAAATCACCTAACGGAGCTAACCAAATCATAAAAATTCCAATCCGAAATCCAATATTGGTCAAACCTTTCAAATTTCAAGCTTCCAAACTAGGAACGTTTTTTCCAAGTTTATTCCGATTATCCTGAAAACCCAACCAACGATTTACATAAGTCATATTGCATCACACGGGGCAAGTCATACCCGAGAACTGGCGAGTGAAATGCAAAAGCTCAAAATGACCGGTCAGGTCGTTACATCCTCCCCCACTAAACCATACGTTTGTCCTCGAACGTGCCCAAAGTTGTTCCAAAAGCCAACCAATTGTTGAATAGCCTTACCATGCACATACCCGGGGGTGATCCCACGTCACCCTATCTCACATAGGTTCGATAACACAATATAACTAAAATTTCACAATCCATCCTAGTCCATAAACCATAGAACCACATTTCCTCTTCTAAAATCATAAACACGATCAAAATCTCACATTTATACTGTGAATAAGTTCGAACAAGCTGTAACAAACCATATATGCTATCTCCAGTGATATCACATGATATACCACATAACTTAACACTTGTAGTGATAACTTTTAACCACAACAGCTGCACACAACATCCGTATACCGATAGAAAAACTCTTATCAACTAAAGTCTCATCCAAACACTTTCATATACTGCCAATGATCACTAAGACACGCGATAAGCCATAACTATTTCCCAGATCAACCATTCATGAAGCCACTTATTCCTTGGCAAATACCACAGCAAATTTCCGAACCGAAGCTCGATACTATCCTTCCAACATGCTAAAATCGCATTTGTTCGTATTTATTAATGATCCCCAACGATCTCCTCTAATCTAACACATTACTCTGGTGACATGACACATCCATATAGGCCTAACCCACAACTTGCACAATACACGCATCAATACGCAACAGTCCAAACATACTCAAATCATGAAAATGACTCAAATGAAAGAGTTGTACCTCAAGTTCACCAGTACCACCACAACACAAGGTTGAGAACCTGTCTCACATCATAGGAACAAAACACACGAATCTAACCCACAAGGTCATACCTCCACATAACTTCATTGCGATGTGCGATCCTATCCAACACTGCTCCACATGAACCACCTTAAGTCACATTGCTCGAAATCGACAACCACTCCCAATTCGATGTCTGGAACCAAAGAAAATCATCATACCCACAGTGAAGCAAATAACATACAACATACTAACCCGAAAAGGACATAACTGATACACCATTCACCGAACAACACCCAATCACTCTTCCCACTCGACTTCCACAATGAAATCCCAATAGAACCGCACCATATGTGCCCATAACCAACAAATCATAACATCTCGCAACACATAAAGGTATCTCATGGATCTCCCTAGATTACTAATAAGCTCAATAACAATCGAATCAACACACCCCTCAACAGTACAATTCGGAGCCAACCAAGACGGCTCAAATTAGAACACGCATCCACATTGGCCTGCCAACGAACAACTTATCACAAAAATCTTGGAGCTGCTCTTCAACGCCTTTAACTCTGCCGGTGCCATACGATACGGTGACCAGCATCAAATCAATACCGAGATCCACAACCTTGTCCGATGACATGCCCGACCATAAGAAACATATCCGAAAAGTCCCTCACCACTGGAACTAAATCAATGGTATGAGCCTCTGCACTGACATCTATCACGAAAATCCAACTAAGAAAAACAATCCTTCCCGGCTATCCGCTGGGTCTTTGAAATATAAAACCACTCCACTAGGACATTGTCACACCTCCTTTTTCCATACCCACGAGGGTAAAAGGGAGTTTTTTCCAATTAAAGGACAATCAAAACGGGATTTGTTTAATTATTTCAGAGTCGCCACTTGGGAGATTTTAGGGTGTCCCAAGTCACCAATTTAATCCTGAATCGAGGAAAAGAATGACTCCATATTACAGTCTGCGTACAAGAAATCCGGATAAGGAATTCTGTTAACCCGGGAGAAGGTGTTAGGCATTCCCGAGTTCCGTGGTTCTAGCACGGTCGGTCAACTGTCATATTCGGCTTGATTGTCTGATTTTATATAAATATGAAGTTATGTGCAGATTTTAACTCTTGACCACTTTTATTATTATATTTTACGAGAATTGCAACGTCGTGAAAACATATCTCGAACCACGTTACATCAATGCACCCGTGGTTGTTGACATATCTCGACTCGGTTGAGATTTGGATTTAGGTCACATAAATGTGCACCCGAGTTAAGGAAAATAAATTATTAAAGGCGTGCGTAAAGCAACTAGCGTATTGTTATTTTGGGGAAGGCCGTAAAATTCACTAAACGGCCTGTCCCGAATTCTAAGTATTTTTATATATACATTTAGAGGGCCCCGCAGCTTGTGCATTTTTTTGTTTGTCGAGGCTCGTCTCATTCATTATTTAAAAAAGAATTTGCAACATCATGGAAATGCATCTCAGACCACGTCACTATCAAAGTACCCGTGATTAGAGACACATTTCAATTTCGTTGAGATTTGAATTTGGGTCACATAAATGTGCACCTGAGTTTAAGGAGATAACATTATTAAATACGCGCCTAAAGTGACTAGCGTATCATTATTTTGGGAAGGCCGTGGAATTTTGCTAAACGGTCCATCCCGAAGTCTAAGCAATTTTAAAACAAATATTTACTGAGGGCCCCGCGATTTTTGTATTTTTCGGCGAGGCTCATCTCATTTTTATTTTTAAGGATAAACCTACAGCAACTACATTTTTTTTCTATTACGTTTGTCTCTAAAACAAAAGAAAATACCTCGATAAATTACATGCTGAAAAGGTGTAACTTACTAGTTATTAGTTTACGGCTGACACAAATGATTAATTGCAGCAGAGTTTGTACAAAGAGGGATTGCTTTCGTTCTATATTCTATTATTTAACAAAACTGAAACATGAGATTGACGCACAATAATATCGAAGCAGATTTTTTTTAGATGAAGAAATTAGACGTATGCAACCTTATTCATTGACGGGCATACATATGAGGTTCAGTCAATTATTCCTTACATGCTTGACACTTAAAAAACGAAACAACTGAAGCTGACCCTATCTAACTTAGGTGATATTACTACGTGTTTAACTACACGATTTTTTTTATCTTTGTGCCATAATCCAGATTGCCTAGTATGCCTTCGAAATATACATTATCTACTGATGAATTAGGGTGAAACAAATGTGATCACTGCATTCATTTTAACAGACCCTATGCGAAACCATTGTTGGCCGAGTATCACTACTATCCAGCTAGCTTCTTTCTGATTAACATACAACGATAGATGACCAGACCAAACTCTTATGGACTGAAAACTGTTTCATTACATAGTTTGTAAACCAAACTTTACATGTTAAACACAAAAATATTCTAAACTACAAACAACAGAATAACGGTAACTATGTTAATGTTTGGACTGCAATACTTCTTATACTCTTATTCAGCTCCAAATTCATCATTCCGTCAGTGAAATTAGGATGTGTACCTGGAGGTTTGGTCAATAAGAAGGAGAATAAGAAAAGTATCAACAGCAGGCAACCAGATAGCAACAACACAACAACAACAATCAGCAACAATGTCACCAATAGTCCACAAACAACCAATAGCAATTTCAACAACGATGAAACCCACAGGTGGTCGAGCACCACAAAACAAACCTAGAAACAGAGTAGCAACCAGCAGGAAAAACCCAGAATACTCCATGCAATAGCAACAACAGTTCAATAATCACAACAAACCCGATGAATAACCAACTACAGCTTCAATAATCAGTAAGACCAAAACTCAAACCCCAGCATATAGAAGCTCAGATTCCAGTAGTAATCTCACATAGAAATCAGAATATCCTCTCAACTGTTGGAAGAAGCTCTCTCTCTCAGCTATTTTTCAGAATCCTTACTGTTTTTTTTCGACCCAGAAAACTTCAGCTATTTTTTTTTAACCCCCTTTCTTTGTCCTCAACGGTCCTATTTATAAGCAGAAATGGCAAGCACTAAGCTGCCTTCATTCCCCCATTCCTTTTCTGCCCATAACTCCTTAAAAACTAATCAAAAGAAATTCCCCATGCCCATCTATTTGACAGCCCTCTGGCATGTGTTGTTCTGCCCAAAGGTATGGGCAGCCCCTTTTTTATTTAATCAAACCCCATGCTACTAAGTTTGGTTCCCCACTATTTCATTAGTTTAATCCTATTTCAGTACCCTATTGTCAGCTCACTTAAACTAATCATTTCTGTTCTTTTTACAACCCAAATTACCCATGTTAGCCCCTGGTTATCACTGTCTTGCCCTGCTTCTATAGAAGGGAATTTGAACTTCTGAGAGTTCAATTTCCAGCTACCCTAGACTGAATCTTTTAGTTGTTTGCAATGCAGTTACAAACTAACATTCACAGATAATGTCAAACGTCCAATTAACAACACAGGTTCGTTCAATCATATGAAGTTGTATGAATTAGAATATTTGAACATTCAGCCTTATAAAATTAATCGACGACGTTTATCTGATCGACTATACTAATTATAACATAAAACAATCAGTCGATCAATCAAACAACACGAACATGGCATCGACTTCCTTCAACAACTTTGCACAACACAGAGAATCTATATGAATTATCTATTCGACGACATTAATTAACTCGAGCATGTATATCACAAAACGTATTCAAACATACACAGAAGAACAATCGACCAAATAAAAGGCCTTACAAAGACGGAAGGAATTGAAAGAAAATATCAGAAATACCAAACAAACATAACAAAACATGCTAACAAACTCAATCAATATTCAAACAAAACTAGAAAAGAAAAGGAAAATTTACTGTGAATGCTCAACAATGAACGAACCAGGTCTGAACTAGATTTGACCATTTGAGGCAGAAAAAACTTTAATCGGGGTGTTCTCGACCGAGAACACCTTGATTAAAGTCTATTAGACCCCAAACCCCCATGAAACTGGCCGTATTCCCCAGGTTCTTGCGTTCTAGGGTTCGAATCTTCAGATTTGGGGTTTTAGGATTTGTGGGTGGATTCGGACCAAACCAAGCTTGGTTTGGTCACGAGGGAGGTCAGGGTAGTGGCTGGTATGAATCCAGGGTGGGTTAGTGTAGATCGGGGTTCTGCTCGAACCTTCAAATGAAGATTCGAGATGTTCGGGGAAGATTCGAGGTAAGCTGAGTGTAGATTTGGAGAGGGAGGGTCATGGTCGTTCAGGGGTGTTAGACTCAGGGCCAACGGCACCGTTGCCGCCGGCTTTCAGGCGAAGGGGTGGGGTGGCGGCTAGGGTTTCCATGGGAACCTGCCTCTGAGCTTCAGAAGACGAAGAGGGGTCTGGCTATGGGGGGGCTGGGGTGAAGGATTGAGGTTTTTATACGGGGGAGAGGATTGATCCTGGGCCGTTCGATCTGATGAGATCAATGGCCAGGATCCCCTGGCTGATGCAGAACGGCGTCGTTCCACTTAAGAGGGGATCGGGTTGGTCCGGGGTCAACGGATCGAACCGGGTTTCATTGGGCCGGGTTAGGGAATGGGTGAGGGAGATGGGATGAGGGCCGTCAGATCGACCTGGTTTGAACGGCTGAGATGAACCATCCCTGAAACGACGTAGTTTTGGTGTTGAACTACGTCGTTTTGATGGCCTGGGGACGGGTTGCTTGGGCTGGCTGATGTGGGTTGCTTTTGGGCCTATTTTTTGTTTCATTTCTTGGCCCAAACCGATTTTTATCACTCTTTTCTTTTGTTTTCTAATTTTAAACTAAAAAAAAATGAAATTAAAACAACCATTAATTAACACTTAACACAATTATCACACACATATTAAAATATTTAAATAGGTGAAATCACACCCTAGCGACAAAAATAGAATAAAAGATGCATATTTTTTGTGAATTTTCTTTTAATGACCGAATTATGGTTTAATTACACATGACACACATATTTTGTATTTTTGTCTGATAAGATTAAATAAAAAATTGACAGAACCACAAATGACTACCAACACATGTCACGTAAAATCAAAAAATTGTACAGCGAGGCCATTTGTCATTATTTTTTGATTTCTTTTGGAGTGATTGTCCGTGAAGCAAAAATCACGTGCTTACAGCTGCCCCTCTTTGCCCGAAGACACGAAGGGTTTTCGTGCAAAGATAAAGTGAGCGATTTTTGCTCAACCGAGTACTCCGTGTGAAGCATTTTTGAAAAAGATTTGACCGAACCTTTGGTTCAGAGGTTTCCTACATATCCTGGGCTGAACAGGAATCAGGTCAATGTAGTTCGGGAAGTTTTGGTAGCTGGGACTACCGTGTGACTATAACGTTCGCTGTTGTTGTGTGCTGTTACATGCTGCTGTATGCTGTTATCGCTAACCGATCTCCTTGTTACATTGTGCTAAAAGGAAAAACAAGAAGCTAGGCTAGACTATGGATCATAAGATCTCATCTATCCTCAACTTGTTCTTGTCGCCTTGCTTTCTTGTCGGCTTGCATTTTCCTCCGATGCTTTTATTTTGTGAACTTGGGGGATGACACTGGCCCTTCGCTTTTCTGAGTACCAGTTTTCATCATTTTGCTTGGTCCGCTGGGGACATGGCTTTCTTCATTAAGCTTTTCAGTGGTTCCTCTGGTGGTACGGCTCCCTTCACCAGATTTGTTATGCTGGGCATGATTTAATGTTCACAAGCCGCTTCTTTCAAAACGCATCCTTTCTTCCTTTTGACTCACGTGCCTGAACCTATGCCAGGACTTCTTGTTGCAACCTCCTGCTTCCCGGTGCCGGCGATTTTTTATTGTTTCCTACTGGGTATTCCTATTGTAACCTTCTGTCTTCCGGTGGGGTTACTGATCTCAAAATCTGAAGCATAAGACTAAAAGCTATTCCTCTTATTATTATAGGTGGGCGCCTATTTAAACTAAGACTGAAAGTTATTCCTCTCGTTATACAGGTGGGCGTGTATTTAAACTAAGACTGAAAATATTCCTCTCATTATACAGGTGGGCGCCTATTTAAACTAAGACTGAAAATATTCCTCTCATTATACAGGTGGGCGCCTATTTAAACTAAGACTGAAAATATTCTCTCATTATACAGGTGGGCGCCTATTAAAACAAAGACTGAAAATATTTCTCTCATTATACAGGTGGGCACCTATTTAAACTAAGACTGAAAATATTCCTCTCGTTATACAGGTGGGCGCCTATTTAAACTAAGACTGAAAAGTATTCCTCTCGTTATACAGGTGGGCGCCTATTTAAACTAAGACTGAAAAGTATTCCTCTCGTTATACAGGTGGGCGCCTATTTAAACTACGACTGAAAAGTATTCCTCTCGTTATACAGGTGGGCGCCTATTTAAACTAAAACTGAAAAGTATTCCTCTCGTTATACAGGTGGGCGCCTATTTAAACAAAGACTGAAAAGTATTCCTCTCGTTATACAGGTGGGCGCCTATTTAAACTAAGACTGAAAAGTATTCCTCTCGTTATACAGGTGGGCGCCTATTTAAACTAAGACATGAAAATTATTCCTCTCGTTATACAGGTGGGCGCCTATTTAAACTAAGACTGAAAAGTATTCCTCTCGTTATACAGGTGGGCGCCTATTTAAACTAAGACTGAAAAGTATTCCTCTCGTTATACAGGTGGGCGCCTATTTAAACTAAGACTGAAAAGTATTCCTCTCGTTATACAGGTGGGCGCCTATTTAAACTAAGACATGAAAATTATTCCTCTCGTTATACAGGTGGGCGCCTATTTAAACTAAGACTGAAAAGTATTCCTCTCGTTATACAGGTGGGCGCCTATTTAAACTAAGACTGAAAAGTATTCCTCTCGTTATACAGGTGGGCGCCTATTTAAACTAAGACATGAAAATTATTCCTCTCGTTATACAGGTGGGCGCCTATTTAAACTAAGACTGAAAAGTATTCCTCTCGTTATACAGGTGGGCGCCTATTTAAACTAAGACTGAAAAGTATTCCTCTCGTTATACAGGTGGGCGCCTATTTAAACTAAGACTGAAAATTATTCCTCTCATTATACAGGTGGGCGCCTATTTAAACTAAGACTGAAAAGTATTCCTCTCGTTATACAGGTGGGCGCATATTTAAACTAAGACTGAAAAGTATTCCTCTCGTTATACAGGTGGGCGCCTATTTAAACTACGACTGAAAAGTATTCCTCTCGTTATCCAGGTGGGCGCCTATTTAAACTAAGACTGAAAAGTATTCCTCTCGTTATACAGGTGGGCGCCTATTTAAACTAAGACTGAAAAGTATTCGTCTCGTTATACAGGTGGGCGCCTATTTAAACTAAGAAAATATTTGAATTCGTTTCCTCGTTCCTCCGAGAAAATTTTTGACAACGGCAGAAAATTTTCTGCCCCGGTTTTGGTGATCTTTCTGGCATCGCGTCCTGCTACCATCATCAACCTTTATTTTCCTGCAGCAGACAAAAGGATTTAGTTAGTTTCAATCATGGTGGGCGGCGGTGTCCTTCCCGCTGGGGGATGATATTTCCCTTTTCTTTTCCTTGCTCTGTGCTCCAACAAATGGTGGGTGGATAAAGTTGCTTGCTGGGGGTGCCCTGCCTCCTGGGGATGGTTTTCCATTTATCCCCTTTTCGGCTTTCTCTTTACAGGACACGTTGTGGGAGTCCGCTTTAATCCCGAAACCACTCCCTTTAGGAGTTTACTTCCTCCCAAAACTGCAAGGCACAGCATTGCATCACCTGGGGATAACCGTTAGGACTGTTAGGGTTATCTTGCATCGGATTAATTTCCCTTTCTTGTGGCATCTGACCATTTCGGACTTGGGTCCGTGATTTATCGACATTCTGCGGGGAAACCTTCTCGGAACTTGGTCCACAAGTCCTTCACCCGTTATTTTCCGCTCTCTTTACGTCACCCTTAACTTTCTACACAATTCGTCCTTTGGTTTTGCAACCGACGCCTTTTGTCTCATTGCCTCGGCTTTTGGCCTATCCCCTTTGCTTTTGTACCCCTTCGGCCTCTGGTAGTAAACTTTGAAAAATCCTTTTCAAAAACGAAATTTTAGAAAGAAAAATGAAAAAGATAGAAAAAGAGAAAAATCTTTCTGAACCAATACTTGGTGGAAAAAGGAAAAGAGAAGAACTTATCTGGATGACATGACTGGTCCTTACGATCATGACGTGCACCCTAGATTCCCGACCAAGTCTATTTGTATCAATCATCCTGCCTGATGGTCTTACTTGCTGGGGATAAATGAGTGTCCATTTCTTCGCGAACGTGGACCCTTTTGTCGATCTGTTTTGTCGCCTTATAGTGCCATTCGAGGGGTTTTCACTAATGAGACTCTCTCTTTTCTCTCAACTCCCGGCGCCTTATGGTGCCTATGAAGGTTTTTGTCACGACCCAAAATGAAGGGCCATGACTAGCACCCGACCACACTTGCCGAGCACCAACGTACATTTCATCTAACCTTCATTATTATCTTTTAAGGCTGACGAGATCAATATAAATGGTAGACCTAGATCATGGACAACCAGCAATAAAATATGACGGCATGAACATACATAGCAGGGGATGACCAGACAATCAAGAAACTACGTATAAGGTATGAGCTACCTCGCTACTATGAAAGACTATACAACAAAAACTAGCCGACAAGGCATACCAAACTATACATGAGACGACACTTGTCTATGAGCCTCTAACAGAACATAAGTGTTGCAACATAGCCGGAACAGGGCCCCGACATACCCATAATGTCTATAACAAAAATTGCATACCAAGACCAAGGCAAGTCCGGAGAAGGAATCTCGCCAATCACCGCTGAACTGGACAGTCTACTGTGGTGGGGGAGCTGCACCTGCCTATCTATCAGGACCTGCAGCACGACATGCAGCATCCACAAATAAAAGGACATCAGTACGAATAAAGTACTGAGTATATAAGGCAAGGAACCATAAATACGATCAGTAATGTAAGCAAGGATAGAGAATATACAACCTGTAACATCTTAGTACCTCTGAGGGCTACTTACATGAAATGCATGATACATATGTATAAATACATAAACCTTTAAAGCATTCGCCTCTATGGGCATCATCATCATCATATCGTACCCGGCCATAATAGGCTCGGTAGAATCGTACCCGGCCACGTGGAGCTCGGTAAAACCCAACTGATCAGTGGTTGCACAATAGGTGCCGTACCCGACCAACTATAGTGTGGCTCGGTAGAGTAAAATAGATACATATATATAATGCATGCTCGACTCATGGAATCACATTCTAAACCTTTCGGAGTGACGTAAGGTCGGTATCCTCTGTACACGTTATTAGGACTAACTCTTCACTATGAACCTTATAAGAATCAGGAAGTACCAACAACATTGATAACATAAGACTAAGAGAAGCAACATTAACATCAATCGCTCCATAAGAGGGAAAACAATGTAAGTACTGCTAGCTTCTAAGAGTAGAGTATCTTGGAAGATCGTTCATTACATTATGTACAATCGGAGTCGTGCAAAAGAAGGAAAGGGATAGCCTCACATACCTTGTATATACTTCCCCAATCTCAAGCTATGCAATTGTCAAAACTCCTTAGTCTACAATAAGAGAAACGATATTATCGTTATCATTTAAGCGTCATAACTATTATGTATCGACCACAACCTATTTTACGATAAAACGGACAGCACCTCCCCTATATATATGACCTCACACCATTCAAAACAGTCACCAAACATCCCAAACAACATCAATAATAAACGTATTGAGCCTCCTAAAATAGTCCACACACAGCCTAATCACTTCATACATACGACGACCACCGTAGTCGTGTCAAACAACCTGGAAATGTTACGAATAACTATCAGCCTATAACCCTACATATATATGGTGTTTCTCCACACCCTTCCTCATCCAAAACTCCACAAGATAGTAGTAAAATACGCAGCCTAACAACAACGCAAAACAGTCCATAAAACAATAACATTACTACCAAACCTTTCGATATATATCTCACAAGTTCTAGCTTCAATGGCTTAGCCGCAACTTGGATAATCTTAAATACATATAGAGTAAGAGGTTACTTACCTTTATACAGAAATAACAACTCCAATTTGACCTTAAATTTCTATGAAATATCCCTCCAATGCTGCCACAACAACAAAAGAGCGAAACTAGCGATCAATTAGTGTTTTTCGGCACTAGAATCACTTTAGAAGGCTTGAAATCACCTAGGATTGATATTAAGAACATGAGGGAGTATTTACAGAACATAAACCCTTTAAAACAACCTCCCACACGAGCTGGAACGACACAAAAATGAGCAACAACAAGAAGAACAAGAGACTTACTAGCGCCACGGAATTCCCGACACTTGATTTGTGTTGTTTGCCCTTTTTTTGGGTCTTGAATCTTGAGAGAACCTTGAGAGGATGTTCCTAGGGTTCTAAGGTCTGAAAATAGTGAAAAGAAATGACTTAAAACGGGTTGGAGTCATCCTATATAGGTCCAAATATCTTAAACCGACTTAGTGGGCCCCATAGAGAGGTGCTTGGCGCAGTCTCGCGAAAATGCGAATATCTCTTTACTCCGAGATCGTATCGATGAACGGTTTAATGAGTTGGAAACTAGACTCATAGATCTTTAATTTTGTTGGTATATCACCCTGTAATTCCTTGTAAATTATGAGAAAAGATTAGAAACATTTGACCTAATGTTTAAGTAAAATTATGAACCTAAGTTGCGACAACTTTTGTCGACTTTTGTTTCATAACTCGTTTGACTTCAAGACTTATGATACGGATATTATATGATTAAAATACCTTCATAAATGACCTCTTGAGTGTATTAATCACCGCTAGATTACCTGAAAATTCGAGTTACAACATCCTTGATTCGTTTAACTTCTAATACTGGTTAATCACCCTTATACACTCTTGTATCACTTAAGACCAATAGGATAGACTTCTTATCATCTCAAAGATAATTCCTTCTTGGATTTATGTTAACTAATATATGGCATGAACTAACACATGTGGATATGGGTTGTAACACCCTCCCCCCCTTAGGAACATTCGTCCTCGAATGTAAGGGTTTATGGGGAGTTTAAATCATCGTGGATTCCAATGGAAATTTCCGATCAATTTTCCCCTATAAAATGGTCACTAGCAAAACTTGCATGTAATTAAGCCCAACATATGGCTTCACAAAGCATTATGCGTATTTACGTTATCTACATATCACCATTTTGTATTAAGGAGGAGTATTCTCAAATTATTGCTTACCTCATAGAGCCATTTCTTCTTCCAATGTATCATGTCTTCCACCAGCATCCTTGTTATATTCATTCTTGAATAAGTAAGGGTATTTAGACTTCATCTCCTCTTCTGCTTCCCATGTCATTTCTTCCATATTTTTGTTCCTCCACAATACTTTGACGGAAGCTACATCTTTTGTTCTCAGCTTGCGGACTTGCCGATCTAATATCGCCACTGGAACTTCTTCATATGATAGGTCCTCTGTAACTTGTACATCTTTGATAGGGATGACTCGAGAAGGGTCTCCAATACATTTTCTCAACATAGATACATGGAATACCGGGTGGACAAATTCCAATTCGGATGGCAATTCTAACTCATAAGCAACCTGTCCAATCCGTCGAAGAATTTTATACGGCCCGATATACCTTGGACTCAGCTTACCTTTCTTCCCAAAACGCATAATACCCTTCATTGGTGAGATCCTCAGGAAAACCCAGTCACCAACCTCAAACTCTAGATCATGACGTCGGACATCAGAATAAGATTTTTGCCTGCTTTGTGCCGTCCTCAATCGCTCCTGTATCACTTTCACCTTCTTAATAGCTTGGTGAATCAAATCTGGCCCATATAATTCTGTTTCACCGACTTCGAACCATCCAACTGGTGATCTACATCTCCTCCCGTATAGTGCCTTGTATGGGGCCATTTTAATACTGGAATGGTAGCTATTGTTATAGGCGAATTCTATGAGTGGAAGATGATCATCCCAATTCCCCTTAAAATCTAGAACACATGCTCGTAGCATATCTTCCAGTGTCTGAATGGTACGTTCAGCCTGTCCGTCAGTCTGCGGATGAAATGCAGTGCTGAGATTTACCTGTGTGCCTAAACCCTTATGGAAAGACCTCCAAAAGTTAGCCGTAAATTGAGCTCATCGGTCTGATATAATAGATATGGGCACACCATGAAGCCTAACAATCTCCTTGATATACAACTTTGCATAATCTTCAGCCGTGTAAGTTGTCTTCACTGGAAGAAAATAGGCACATTTTGTAAGTCGATCAATTATCACCCAGATGGAGTCAAACTTATGATAAGAGCGAGGTAATCCAATAATGAAGTCCATATTAATCACCTCCCACTTCCAGGTCGGAATCTCTATATTTTGAAGCAATCCACCGGGTTTCTGATGTTCTATCTTTACTTGTTGACAATTGGGACACTGGGCTACAAATTCTGCAATAGACTTCTTCATATTATCCCACCAATATTGTTCCTTGACATCATGATACATCTTTGTCGAGCCGGGATGGATGGAATATCGGTATTGATGAATCTCATTCATAATCTTCTCTCGCAACCCTGCCACATTAGGCACACACAATCGGCTCTGGTATCTCAGTGCCCCATCTTTTCCGATCCCAAAAGCCATACTTTTACACTGTTGAATGCTTTCTCTTAATCGTACTAAGATAGGATCTTCATATTGTCGTGCTTTTACCTCTGCTACCAAAGATGATTCTGATGTATTCTGTACAGTAACACCTCCATCATCAGAGTCTAACAATCTGATTCTCATATTGGCTAGCTAATGAAGCTCTTTAATCAACCCCCATCTACCTGCCTCAATATGTACTAAGCTTCCCATTGATTTACGGCTGAGAGTATCTGCCACAACATTGGCTTTACCGGGATGATACAATATCTCGACGTCGTAGTCTTTCAATAATTCAAGCTACCTACGCTGCCTCAAATTCAACTCTTTCTGCTTGAAGATGTATTGTAAACTCTTGTGATATGTGTAGATGTCAACATGGACGCCGTATAAGTAGTGCCGCCATATCTTCAAAGCATATATTACTGCAGCCAATTCCAAATCATGGGTTGGATAATTCTTTTCATGCTTCTTCAATTGTCTTGATGCATAAGCAATCACATTCCCACGCTGCATCAATACGCACCCCAAACCTATACCTGAGGCATCACAATATACCACATAACCTTCTGTTCCTTCAGGAAGAGTGAGCACTGGTGCAGATGTCAATCGATTCTTCAGCTCCTGAAAACTACGTTCACAAGTGTCAGACCACTGGAATTTGGTAGCTTTTTGTGTTAACTTAGTCAATGGTGATGATATAGAGGAAAATCCTTCTACAAACCGCCTATAATATCCTGCTAGCCCTAGGAAGCTGCGGACTTCTGATGGTGTTGTAGGTCTCGGCCAATTCTTTACTGCATCGATCTTCTGAGTGTCAACACTAATACCCTCATCAGATATCACATGGCCAAGGAATGCTACTGAGTTCAGCCAGAATTCACATTTGGAGAGCTTAGCATATAACTTACGATCCTGAAGCGTCTGTAATACTATCCGCAAGTGGCCCGCATGTTCCGCCTCCGAACGAGAATACACTAGAATGTCATCAATGAATACAATCACGAACACATCAAGATAGGGCCTGAATATAGTATTCATGAGATCCATAAAAGCTGCTGGGGCATTTGTTAGCCCGAACGACATCACCAAGAACTCAAAGTGCCCATATCTTGTCCGGAATGTCGTCTTTGGAATATCTTTCTCCCTAACCCTCACCTGATGATACCCTGAACGTAAATCAATCTTAGAGAAATACTTGGCACCCTGGAGTTGGTCAAACAGGTCATCAATTCTTGGAAGTGGATACTTGTTCTTTATAGTAGACTTATTCAACTGTCGATAGTCGATACACATCTGTAACGACCCATCTTTCTTCCGCACGAATAGGACTGGTGCACCCCAAGGTGAAGTGCTAGGCCTAATAAAGCCCTTATCCAGCAAGTCCTTCAACTGCACCTTCAACTCTCGCAACTCTGACGGGGCCATTCTGTATGGAGGAATAGAGATCGGTTGAGTGTCAGGCAACACATCAATGCTAAACTCAATCTCCCTTTCAGGAGGAAGGCCTGGGAGTTCATCTGGGAAAACATCTGGGAATTCGTTGACCACAGGGATTGATTGTAAAGTAGGCGGTTTCGCCTCCGTATCCCTAACGCGAACGAGATGATAAATGTAACCTTTTGAGATCATTTTCCTTGCCTTAAGATAGGAAATAAACCTACCTTTCGGTGTAGCAATGTTCCCTTTCCATTCAATGACGGGTTCACCCGGAAATTGGAACCTAACCATCTTCGTACGACAGTCAACATTTGCATAGCATGAGGCCAACCAGTCCATTCCCATTATCACATCAAAATCAACCATTTCTAACTCAAATAAATTTGCCGAGGTTTGACGACTACAAATCATCACAGTGCAACCTCTATATACCCTTTTAGCAATAACAGAATCTCCTATGGGAGTAGATACCGCGAGGGGTTTACTTATCAATTCAGGTTCAATGCCAAACTTATTAGCCACAAAGGGTGTAACATATGATAATGTAGATCCCGGATCAATCAACGCATATACATCATAAGAAAACACAGGATATAATACCTGTAACAACATCTGGAGACGACTCGAGATCCTGTCGACCTACTAGAGCATAGGTTCGATTTTGAGCACCACTCGAACTCGGCATTGCACCTCTACCCCTACCACGACCTGTCGACTGCTGAAAACCCCGTGGTGGAGGTCGAACTGATGAGGAAGAACCAGACACAGATCCAGTCGGCTGAGCCATACCATCACCTCCTCTATTAGGACAATCCCGCATCATATGGCCAGGCTGCCCACACGAATAGCATGCATCAGAACCTCGACGACACAGTCCAAAGTGGGCCTTGCCGCACTGATCACAATGTGGTGTTGGGGGTCTCATCTGACTAGTATCCCTGTGATGTTGCAAGCCAGATGCCCGCGAACTCTGACCTGGACCAGAATAGGATCGATCATATCGAGGCCTCTGAAACTGTGGAGGAGAACTAGCTACAGGTGGCGCCAAACTCCTCGAAAACTGTGGCCTGATGCGGCCTCTGAAGTTATCAGAATACCCTGCAAATCTCGCCCTCTTATGCTGGCCTCTATCCTGCTCCCTAACTGCCCTCTGTTGGCGCTTACGATCCTCTAGGGTGTGGGCATAAGCTTGAATACGGGAAATATCCATGCCCTC
This sequence comes from Nicotiana tabacum, assembly GCF_000715075.1. Taxonomy (NCBI): domain Eukaryota; kingdom Viridiplantae; phylum Streptophyta; class Magnoliopsida; order Solanales; family Solanaceae; genus Nicotiana; species Nicotiana tabacum. Next base: position 15,287,208 of record NC_134086.1, read on the forward strand.
CACCAAGGAGGCTGTCGTACACTCATTTATCAGATGTGGTCCCAACCCATTCGCGAACATATGCACCCTATCACTCATCTCGGCCACCATATGGGGAGCATACCTTGCCAAAGAATCAAACTGCATACTGTACTCTCGCACACTCATATTACCTTGTCTAAGGTTCAAGAACTTATCAGCTCTAGCTCGTCGTATCTCAACTGGCAAGTAGTGACGAAGAAAGGCCTCAGAAAATTCCTTCCACACAGCTGGAGGAGGGTTCGGACCCCTGGATCTCTCCCAACTATCATACCAGAGAACCGCTAAATCCCGTAACCGATAAGAAGCCAACTCTACTGCCTCTGTATCACTAACATGCATAACCCGAAGTGTACGATGAACTTGGTCAATAAAAGTCTGTGGGTCCTCCTTGGGGTCTGATCCGGTAAACACTGGAGGGTCTAAATTAATAAAATCACGAACTCTTGTACTAACTGGTTTCTCAGCAGCACTTGTATTCTGCCTCTGATCCTGAACAGCTACCAAGCTAGTCAATAACTACAAAGCACTCCGCATATCCTGGTCTGGAGTGCCAGACGGAGGAACTGGAGGCGCTGGGTGCCTTCTAATATCCTCTGGAGGAGATGGAGTAAATGAGGTATGAGAGGGCATCTCACTTTGAGCCTCACTTTGTCCTGCTCTGACTTGGGGCACCTGACTGGTACCCTCTCCCGCTGCTGTATCAAGCCGTCTACTAATCGTTTGCTTCCTAGTCGAAGGCATTACTGAAAAGAAAAAAAAAGGTGAATATTAGAGACGAACACTTACGACTCAACTCTACGCACGATCTAGATTCAGGAAGAAGGTAACAACCCTAGATGTCATGTAGCCTCCTGATTATAAATGTGGTGCACTACACATCCATAATCAAGACTCTACTAGACACGGCTCATAGACAACCCCTAGGACAGACTTGCTCTAATACCAAGTTTGTCACGACCCAAACTGAAGGGCCATGACTAGCACCCGACCATACTTGCCGAGCACCAACGTACATTTCATCTAACCTTCTTTATTATCTTTTAAGGCTGACGAGATCAATATAAATGGTAGACCTAGATCATGGACAACCAGCAATAAAATATGACGGCATGAACATACATAGCAGGGGATGACCAGACAATCAAGAAACTACGTATAAGGTATGAGCTACCTCGCTACTATGAAAGACTATACAACAAAAACTAGCCGACAAGGCATACCAAACTATACATGAGACGACACCTGTCTATGAGCCTCTAACAGAACATAAGTGTTGCAACATAGCCGGAACAGGGCCCCGACATACCCATAATATCTATAACAAAAATTGCATACCAAGACCAAGGCAAGTCCGGAGAAGGGATCTCGCCAATCACCGCTGAACTGGACAGTCTACTGTGGTGGGGGAGCTGCACCTGCCTGTCTATCAGGACCTGCAGCACGACATGCAGCGTCCACAAATAAAAGGACGTCAGTACGAATAAAGTATTGAGTATGTAAGGCAAAGAACCATAAATACGATCAGTAATGTAAGCAAGGATAGAGAATATACAACCTGTAACATCTTAGTACCTCTGAGGGCTACTTACATGAAATGCATGATATATATGTATAAATACATAAACCTTTAAAGCATTCGCCTCTGTGGGCATCATCATCATCATATCGTACCCGGCCATAATAGGCTCGGTAGAATCGTACCCGGCCACGTGGAGCTCGGTAAAATCCAACTGATCAGTGGTTGCACAATAGGTGCCGTACCCGGCCAACTATAGCGTGGCTCGGTAGAGTAAAATAGATACATATATATAATGCATGCTCGACTCATGGAATCACATTCTAAACCTTTCGGAGTGACGTAAGGTCGGTATCCTCTGTACACGTTATTAGGACTAACTCTTTACTATGAACCTTATAAGAATCAGGAAGTACCAACAACATTGATAACATAAGACTAAGAGAAGCAACATTAACATCAATCGCTCCATAAGAGGGAAAACAATGTAAGTACTGCTAGCTTCTAAGAGTAGAGTATCTTGGAAGATCGTTCATTACATTATGTACAATCGGAGTCGTGCAAAAGAAGGAAAGGGATAGCCTCATATACCTTGTATATACTGCCCCAATCTCAAGCTATGCAATTGTCAAAACTCCTTAGTCTACAATAAGAGAAACGATACTATCGTTATCATTTAAGCGTCATAACTATTATGTATCGACCACAACCTATTTTACGATGAAACGGACAGCACCTCCCCTATATATATGACCTCACACCATTCAAAACAATCACCAAACAGCCCAAACAACATCAATAATAAACGTATTGAGCCTCCCAAAATAGTCCACACACAGCCTAATCACTCCATACATACGACGACCACCGTAGTCGTGTCAAACAACCTGGAAATGTTACGAATAACTATCAGCCCATAACCCTACATATATATGGTTTTTCTCCACACCCTTCATCCAAAACTCCACAAGATAGTATTAAAATACGCAGCCTAACAACAACGCAAAACAGTCCACAAAACAATAACATTACTACCAAACCTTTCGATATATATCTCACAAGTTCTAGCTTCAATGGCTTAGCCGCAACTTGGATAATCTTAAATACATATAGAGTAAGAGGTTCCTTACCTTTATAAATAAATAACAACTCCAATTTGACTTTAAATTTCCATGAAATATCCCTCCAATGCTGCCACAACAACAAAAGAGCGAAACTAGCGATCAATTAGTGTTTTTCGGCACTAGAATCACTTTAGAAGGCTTGAAATCACCTAGGATTGATATTAAGAACATGAGGGAGTATTTAAAGAACATAAACCCTTTAAAACAACCTCCCACACGAGCTGGAACGACACAAAAATGAGCAACAACAAGAAGAACAAGAGACTTACTAGCGCCACGGAATTCCCGACACTTGATTTGTGTTGTTTGCCCTTTTTTTGGGTCTTGAATCTTGAAAGAACCTTGAGAGGATGTTCCTAGGGTTCTAAGGTCTGAAAATAGTGAAAATAAATGACTTAAAACGGGTTGGAGTCATCCTATATAGGTCCAAATATCTTAAACCGACTTAGTGGGCCCCATAGAGAGGTGCTTGGCGCAGTCTCGCGAAAACGCGAATATCTCTCTACTCCGAGATGGTATTGATGAACGGTTTAATGAGTTGGAAACTAGACTCATAGATCTTTAATTTGGTTGGTATATCACCCCGTAATTCCTTGTAAATTATGAGAAAAGATTAGAAACATTTGACCTAATGTTTAAGTAAAATTATGAACCTAAGTTGCGACAACTTTTGTCGACTTTTGTTTCATAACTCGTTTGACTTCAAGACTTATGATACAGATATTATATGATTAAAATACCTTCATAAATGACCTCTTGAGTGTATTAAGCACCGCTAGATTACCTGAAAATTCGAGTTACAACATCCTTGATTCGTTTAACTTCTAATACTGGTTAATCACCCTTATACACTCTTGTATCACTTAAGACCAATAGGATAGACTTCTTATCATCTCAAAGATAATTCCTTCTTGGATTTATGTTAACTAATATATGGCATGAACTAACACATGTGGATATGGGTTGTAACAGTTTTCACCGATAAGACTCTCTCGTTTTATATCTCTCATCTTTCGTCGCCTTACGGTGCCTGCGAAGGTTTTCACCGATAAGACTCTCTCATTTTATTTCTTCAGCGGGAATTGGGGTGCTGTCGATATGACCCTCTCTTCTGGAGATTCCTTTTGACTATCAATTCATTTCCAGTTTTATGATCCTCTTCTTTACTGGGGATCAGTGTATTATTCTCGGCTTTATTTGCCTGACTTGGCACCTCTTGGAGGTTGATCGGGAGGTCTTTTTTGGACATCGATGTTGGTTTTGGTGTGGGGTTAAAAGAAAGGCTATCAAGAATTCGGAATAACTTAGACGGGTGAGCCACTACAACTCTTGGAATCAAACCTTTATTGAAACTTTAAAACATATCCTCTGCCCCAGTTTTCTCGCTTGGGGGATTTTTATTTTTACACTATGTTGGGCTATGTGCGTTACGCACAACTGTGCACACTGTGCACACTATGCACACTATGACCGAGCCATGAGGCGCCTACGTATCCTCTTCGAGGAATCAGGTCAAACGTAGTTCCTAACGGTTTTGTTTTTCTTGTGATTTTATCTTCTTTCTTTTCATTTTATTTTAAAGATTTTTTTTTTCTTTTTTTTTCTTTTCATATCTTTTCCATTGGTGGTTCCAAAAGAGGGGTATGAAAGAATAATTTAAGGCTCAAAAGGGGGAAACAAGGGTTAAAAGTGTTTGGATAGAAGAAAGAATTGCCTCCGTCATTTCATTATCCAATAAGTATCAAATACAAACAAACGAACCAACGACTACCATAATCAAGAAATTACGCATAATATCTTTTGACTGCATCTGCATTGATAGCCATGTCGACACATCTTCCCTCGATATCCGTCAAACACAAAGCACCGTTGGTCAACACTCTGGTCACGATATGAGGCCCTTGCCAATTTGGAGCGAACTTGCCTTTTGCCTCGACCTGATGCGGAAGGATCTGCTTCAATACCTGTTGCCCTACTTCAAACTTCCTGGGGCGTACCTTCTTATTGTATGCCCTTGCCATTCTCTTCTTATACAGGTGACCATGGAACACTGCTGCCAATCTTTTCTCGTTTATCAAGCTCAATTGTTCCAATCGAGCTTTGACCCATTCATCATCGTCAATCTCGGCTTCCGCGACAATCCGGAGGGACGGGATTTCAACCTCCGCTGGTATTACTGCCTCAGCTCCGTATACCAACGAATAAGGGGTTGCACCTGTGGAAGTCCGGACCGTAGTGCGATAACCCAACAAGGCAAAGGGTAATTTCTTGTGCCATTGTCTAGATCCTTCCACCATCTTCCGCAGTATCTTCTTGAGGTTTTTATTGGCTGCCTCGACCGCTCCATTCGCCTTGGGACGATATGGGGTGGAATTGCGATGTGTAATCTTGAATTGTTGGCATACCTCTCTCATAAAGTAGCTGTTAAGATTTGCACCATTATCCGTGATGATCACCTTCGGGATCCCAAATCTGCAGATGATATGGGAATGAACAAAATCCACCACTGCCTTTTTAGTAACCGACTTGAAGGTTTTAGCCTCGACCCATTTTGGTGAAGTAGTCAATGGTTACCAGAATGAACCTATGGCCGTTGGATGCTGCCGGCTCGATAGGCCCAATGACATCCATGCCCATGCAACAAACGGCCAGGGTGCTGACATCGTATGTAACTCTGTTGGCGAAGAATGAATCAGATCTCCATGTATCTAACACTGATGGCATTTCCTCACGAAAGTGATACAGTCATGCTCCATGGTGAGCCAATAATACCCTGCTCGAAGGATCTTCCTTGCCAACACATATCCGCTCATATGTGGCCCACAAACTCCAGCATGTACTTCTGCCATCACCGTCGTGGCCTGACCGGCATCTATACATCTTAACAATCCCAAGTCCGGGGTTCTTCTGTACAAAACTCCTCCGCTGAGGAAGAAACCATTCGACAAACGCCGAAGGGCTCTTTTTTGGTCTCCAGTGGCCTGTTCCGGATATATCCCCATTTTGAGGTACTCCTTGATATCATGAAACCAGGGCTCGCCATCTACTTCCTCTTCTACCACGTTGCAATAAGCGTGTTGATCACGAACTTGGATGTGCAGGGGGTCAACATACATTTTGTCAGGGTGGTGTAACATTGATTCTAAGGTGTCCAATGCATCTGCAACCTCGTTATGAACTCTCAGGATATGTTTGAATTCCACTGATCGAAATCACTTGCTCAGATCGTGCAAACATTGTCGATATGGTATGAGTTTCAAATCCCATATTTCCCATTCACCCTGAATCTGATGCATCAAAACGTCCGAGTCCCCCAAGACCAAAACGTCTTGGACATCCATGTCTGCAGCTAATCGCAAACCCAAAATGCAAGCTTCATACTCGGCCATATTATTGGTGCAATAGAAGCGTAGTTGAGCTGTAACAGGATAGTGGCGTCCTGTTTCAGAAATAAGTACTGCTCTTATTCCAACCCCTTTCGCGTTCGAAGCTCCATCGAAGAAAAACTTCCAAGCCAGTTCCTCGGGTAACTCCAGCTCACTTGTATGCATCACTTCTTCGTCGGGAAAATACGTTCTTAAAGGCTCGTATTTTTCATCAACGGGATTCTCTGCCAAATGGTCGGCCAGCGCTTGGGCTTTCATGGCTGTCCTCGTCACATAGACGATATCAAATTCTGTGAGCAGAATTTGCCATTTTTCCAACCTCCCTGTGGGCATAGGTTTCTGAAAGATATACTTTAATGGGTCCAAACGGGATATGAGATAAGTAGTGTACGAGGACATGTAGTGTTTCAGCTTCTGAGCTACCCAAGTTAGGGTGCAGCATGTTTTCTCGAGTTGAGTGTACTTGACCTCATACGCTGTGAATTTCTTGCTGAGCTAATAAATGGCCTCCTCCTTCCTCTCTGTGACATCATGTTGCCCTAGTACACAACCGAATGAATTTACCAGGACCGTCAGATAAAGAATTAAGGGTTTCCCCGGCTTAGGTGGAACCAACACGGGTGGATTGGACAGGTATCCTTTGATTTGGTCAAAAGCCTCTTGACACTCTGCCGTCCAGCTTACCGCAGCATCTTTTTTCAGCAGCCGAAATATGGGTTCACAAGTCGCTGTGAGTTGAGCGATGAAACTGCTGATGTAATTGAGTCTCCCCAACAGACTCATTACCTCTGTTTTGTTCCTTGGCGGCGGCAAATCTCGGATGGATTTGATCTTAGATGGGTCTAACTCAATACCCCGTCGACTGACGATGAATCCTAATAGCTTTCCTGATGGAACCCGAATGCGCATTTGGCCGGGTTGAGCTTGATATCATACCTTCGGAGTCTTCGAAAGAATCTCCTTAGGTCTGCTACATGGTCTTCCTGATGCCAAGACTTTATGATAACATCATCTACGTACACCTCAATTTCTTTGTGTATCATGTCGTGAAACACAGTAGTCATTGCTTGCATGTACGTTTCCCCGGCATTCTTCAATCCGAACGGCATTACCCGATAGTAGTAAGTTCCCCATGGCGTGATAAATGCTGTCTTTTCCGTATCTTCCTCGTCCATTAGGATCTGATGATATCCCGCATAGCAATCCACGAAGGATCCGATCTCGCGCCCAGCGCAATTATCGATCAGGATATGGATGTTGGGCAATGGAAAATTGTCCTTGGGACTTGCTTTGTTGAGATTGCGGTAGTCGACACATACCTTGATTTTCCCGTCCTTCTTCGGAACTGGTACCACATTGGCCAACCACTCGGGATATCGAGTGACCCGAATGACCCTCGTCTGCAGCTGCTTAATCACCTCTTCTTTGATCTTTACACTCATTTCTGTTTTAAATTTCCTTAGCTTTTGCTTGACCGGAGGGTATGCCGGGTCAGTGGGCAATTTGTGAACTACTAAATTGGTGCTTCATCCCGGCATGTCATTATATGATCATGCAAAAACATCTTTGAATTCCACGAGGGTTTTGATTAATTCTTCCCTGACATTTGGCTCAATGTGGATGCTGATTTTGGTTTCTCGGACATTATCCGCGTCTCCTAGATTCACAGCCTCAGTGTCATTTAGGTTAGGCTTGGGTTTCTCTTCAAATTGGCACAGTTCTCGGTTTATCTCTTCGAAGGCTTTATCCTCGTCATATTCAGATTCATCGTCACAAACGACCTCTTGTATCATTAAGTCGGACTCAGATTGATTTATTAGACTAGGTCGAAGATCCGTTGTGCATGCCATGTCATTAGAACCAGTAAAAAGAGAACTGTTCAGAAAGAAAAAGAACAAAACAAAATTAAAATGAGACAAAAGAAGAGAACTTTATTAAACTTGCGGGATAACAGGGTTCACACTTTTACAAAACAAAAATAAAATTTGGATTACACCCTGGAATAATCCGAACAAGAAAAGCATAAATCAAAGCCTACTACCAAGACTCCCCCCGGACAGGAAGAGGAGTAACCGTCCAATTGTTGGTTTTGGCCTCAGGCCCCACAAACTGTATCTCCGCTCTGCTGGAACTCTCTCCAGCTTCTACCATACTGACATCAGCGAATAGCCTTTCAAAACTCTGATTTAGGTCCCCGTCCATCCCAATCAATGGTCCGAGAATCTTTGGGACGGGTGGCCCCTTGGCACTTGCTCTTACAAAAGATCTTGAGAGACGTGGCACATGCTTGGGCAGAAACCAAACTTTCTTCTTCATTTTTCGCGCCCGCTTCACATCTACCGCAGTTGGTGTGAATCCCAACCCAAAGGTTTCCAAACTTTGGGGCAGGGAGACCGGTTGGACAATCCCCTGAAGCTCGACCCCCAAGCCTTTTCCCGGCACAAACCCGTTGCCCAATATTTCCGAGACCATCATGATTGTTGCGGCAGCTACCCTAGGGTGCGGGATGATTTCTCCTTCAGAAATTTTGTTTGCCGACACTGTATCGAAAATCTGGTAGACCCAAGGACCTTTGTCATCATCGGTCTCTATGAAGGGCACAATGGCGCCACCCATGGTGCACGCCGTGTCTTCGCCGTGCAGTACGACCTCTTGTCTATCCCACTAGAACTTAACCATCTGATGTAGGGTGGAAGGCACTGCTTTGGCTGCATGAATCCACGGTCGTCCTAACAGAAGGTTATAAGATACTGTGGCATCTAGCACCTGGAACTCCATGGTAAACTGGACCGGACCGATGGTCAATTCAAGTACAACATCCCCCACAGTGGCTGTTCCATTTCCGTCAAATCCTCGAACACAGATGATATTCTTGTGGATTATTCCGTGGTCGATCTTTAACTGGTTCAGGGTGGATAATGGAAAAATATTGGCACTTGAACCGTTATCCACCAATGCCCGAGTAACTACCAAATTTTCACATCTGACGACTAGGTAGAGAGCTTTATTATGCTCCATACCTTCCATTGGCAGATCATCATCTGAGAATGTTCTGTTCACCTCGAAAATTTTGTTGGCAATGGTTTCCAGGTGGTTTACAGAAATCTCGTTGGGCACATGAGCTTCGTTCAATATCTTCATTAGGGCCCGACGATGTTCCTCAGAATGGATTAGTAATGACAGCAGCGAGATCTGGGCCGGTATTTTCCTCAGCTGTTCGACCACGGAGTAGTCCTGCACTTTCATCTTCCTCAAGAACTCCTCAGCCTCTTCTTCGGACACAGGTTTCTTGGTTGCAGCTGGGTTGGTTCTTCTCAGCTCCACCGGAGCAAAACACCGTCCTGATCGAGTCAGCCCTTGCGCTTCACAACTAACTTCCTCCACTTGTTTTCCTTTGTACATCACCACTGCCTTCTCGTATTTCCAAGGCACGACCTTGCTATCAATCATCGGCAGCTGGACTACAGGTTTTATGGTGACCAGTTCCCTGTATACCCCTTTCAACACAACTGCAGGTGTGGGTGGAGTCCCTGATATTACCAACTTGTTTGGCTCGGGTTTGCTTGTTATGGTGGACGGGCTCTTTCGCAATATCACTACTGGCTTGACGCCTTCTCCCTGCGATTGTACCCCCGTTCCTCCACAAGTCGATCCTTCTTTCGGGGCGGCCTGGATCATCATCACTGTCTGTGAGGGCTTTCTCAGCTCTCCTCCCTCATACACCAACTCGATCATGTGAGTCTCGTGGTGCGCCGGCAGCGGGTTCTGGTTGATGTTAGGTGCCTCCGGCGTCTGGACCTCGATTTTGTTATCATCAATGAGATCTTGTATCGCCTGCTTCAGCCTCCAACACTTTTCAGTATCATGTCCCAGCATTCCTGAGCAGTACTCATAGCTTATTGACCTGTTCACATTTTGGGGTGGGGGGTTTTGATCTCTAGGTTCGACAGGACTCACCAAACCCAACCCTCTCAATTTGTGGAATACAGCGGTATAGGTCTCTCCCAGCTCAGTAAAGGCTCTGTGTTTCTGTAGCCTATCATTTTTAGCAGCCTGACTCCCTCGAAAACCTGCCCTTGGAGGGTCCCTGTATGCTCTCGGTGGAGGGTAGGTATTTTGTGGTGGTGGGTAGGTATTATGTGGAGCTGGGTATGTATTGGGGGGAGCTGGCGCACGCCATTGTGGGTTAACCGGAGGTTGGGTGTATGTCTGGGCTTGATGGACGGTGAAATGTGGCTCTTGAGGTGGGTAGTAGTGATGTGGTGGGCTGTATGGGTAGTTTGGCCTGTGAGGTCTGGGTTGATTGTACTGTGGTCTACCAGACCTGGCCCAGCTGCTTGCCTCAATCGTGGCAATTTCTTCTTTCTTCCTTCTTCCCAGCGCACCTCCCGTGCCGCTCTGAATAGCCTGGGTCGTTGCCTTGAGTGCCGAGTAATTCAGGATTTTGTCAGACCTCAGACCCTCTTCTATCATGACCCCTATCTTCACTACCTCGTTGAAGGATTTTCCAACCGTCATCACCAAGTGACCAAAGTAGGTTGGATCTAGTGTTTGCAAGAAGTAGTCCACCATTTCTCCCTCTCTCATGGGAGGATCAACTCTGGCCGCTTGCTCTCTCCAGCGGAACCCGAATTCGCAAAAACGTTCCCCGGGCTTCTTCCCAGTCCTCAGCAATGTGAGATGGTCAGGGACTATCTCGAGATTGTATTGAAAATGACCTGCGAAAGCCTGCGCCAGATCATCCCAAGTGTACCATCTGCTGGAATCCTACCTGGTATACCATTCTAGTGCCGACCCGCTCAGACTTTGGCCGAAATAAGCTATCAGCAGCTCATCTTTGCCATCTGCCCCTCTCATTTTGCTACAGAATCCCCACAAATGCGCCATGGGATCACCGTGCCCTTCATATAAATCAAATTTAGGCATCTTGAAACCAGCCGGGAGTTGGACGTCCGGGAAAGGGCATAGATCCTTGTAGGCCACGCTGACCTGGTTGCCCAATCCGTGCAGGTTCCTGAAGGACTGCTCTAGGCTTTTGAACTTCCTCAATACCTCATCTTGTTCTGGGACTTTAACCGGCTTTTCAATCTCTGCCGGTACCTCCAAGTGCGGATTGTAGGCATGTGGTTCAGGGGCATGGAATGTGGGCTCAGGGGGATAGTATTGCGTATCGTGAGCCTGAAACAATGGCTCGCTAGTCTTTCTTTGCAGGGTGGCTGATGTGGGTCCTACAAAAGTGGGAACATTTGGTGTTGGGAGAGGTTGATGGGGTGGTGGAGCTTGGGAATCATGGGGGCTTCTCTCCTGATAATAACGGTCATTCGGGAGGCTTGTTGAAGGGTCGGAGTGAGGGTATTCCGGCATGTGCCCTAGTGGCTCAGGGCTCTTTTGTGCTCTGGCTAGAGCTAGCTGCATTGCATTCATCTCTAGTCCCATCCTTTCTATCTTTTCCATCGCTTCTTTTAACAACTAGCTCATCGGCCTTTCTTCCTCGGTACTATTCTCTGATGTAGTCATGCTCGTTGTTACCGGTCGTTTGGATCTAGTTTGGTAAGGGCGTGTTTCCAGAATTCTTTAACAACTAACTGTCTGGAGGTTTGAAAACAACAAACTTGTTAGCGTTAGAGTTTAACAGATTTGATAACAACACATTGAGGATGCAATGCTCCTAGGCAGTTAACTATTTCTAACATGCTTTGCTTCAAACAACATGCGTCATCCCGGCTTGCTCATTTGTTCTTTTAAAGCACTTTGGGAAACCCTGTATTTTTTCACTTTTTTTTTGTTTTTTTTAATGGCGGTCGAATATTATGTGGACTGCCTACGTATCACGTCCCCGTGTGAATCAGATCGGGCGTAGTTCTTCCATAAAGTAAAGAAACACAAAATTCTTTTGGAGTCATTTAATTCATCATCAAAATTTTTGCTATTACAACTTACTTCAAACAAAGAATAGCAACAGTACAGATTCCAAAGTTTTTAACCTAATTCCTTGACAAAAAGAAAACAACACATGGGAGGACAGCAAAGCTAATTAAACCAGACTCGAACTAGGGGCTACAATATCAACTTGAGGGCTCGCGAGGCATAGCTCGGCTTTTACGCGGCCCTTGGTGTATGGTCTCTCTGTAAGCTCTTCAACTCATACATGATCCGATGGACGCAGCCCATGATGGAAACAAGGAGGGTTTTCCGAGGTATTTGCTCACATGCTAGGCATTTCATGTAGATGTAGTGCCCAATTTCGTCGATCCTTCCTCGAATGTTGTCCCTTTCAGCGAACAATTGCTTTATCTGCCGGTTCTTTAATCCCAGTGCTTGAGCGTTGTTGGCAAGTCGATCCTGGAACATCTCCATTTGTCTTTCCATTCTGGTCATTGCGTCGTAACAACGCCTTCTGTCGGCTTGGGCATCTCGTGCTTGTTTGAAGATCTGCTCCTGAAGTGTGGAGTTTGTTTTTCTTAATATCCCGATGCTCATTTCATAATCCCTTATGACTTGTTGCAGACGCTGCCTACGGGCCATTGTACCTTTTGCCCATCTGACCTTCATCCTTGCTATGCAAGCCTCTGCTTGTTCTAACTTTTCTTGGCTTTGGCTGACCTGATTTCTCAAATCTGCTATCAATCTTTCGTCGGAGCGACGCTTCTGTCGGTCAATGTTACTCTTGCTGGCTTGGCGAATGCGGGCCTTTAGTGTCTGGTTCTCTTGGGCTAACTTATTCTTTTCACCCCGCTCGGAGGCGACTAGCACGTTGTTCTCAAATACAAGCCTTTCAACTTGTTGTTTTAGCTTCCTGATTTCAGCCCGGTAGCCTTCCTCCCTTTTTAACCAGCCCCACTGTGCATGTGATGATTCCTCAAAGTCTTGGATGTGAGCTCTCTTAGTTGGTCTCTGATGCTCAAGCTCTCTTATGTACCACGTGAGGTATTTTGCCGACACTTCGCCCTTGGACCTGTCTCGTACACAAGTATCTACCTTCAGGGTTTGACATTCATTCCAGATTCGCCGAACGACCGCCTCAGGGAACTGCCCACCAGGTCCGATTTCGATCACCTGGCTACTGAGATCCTCTTCTTTCGGGATTATTTGGTATCGTCCCAACTGTCTCAACACTCTGCATGGTGCGTAGGGCTGGATACTTTGGAGACCCATCAACAGCAAATGAGATCTGGCGGTCGACATGTGTATGACCTCACCTATGGGTAGCCACTCGAATGCCCATTCTATCTGGTTTGCTGAAACTGAGCGCAACAGCGTGACCCATTCGGCGACCCCTTCTGATAGATTGAAACCGTCGACCCTGGTGGGAAACTCTTCTATACAAGTCTTTTGTAATGACCCATATCTCAGCAACTGAGGGCGATGACATAGATGCTCTATCAACCACATTTGCAGTAGTATATTACATCCTTCGAAAAAACCTCCTCCGGTTTTGCAAATAGTGAGTGCGCGGAAAATATTTGCTATTATCATTGGTGCCAGAGTGCTGTTTTCTTGCTTGAGCAAAGTGCTGACGACCCCAGCGATTTGTATGTTAATTTTCCCATCCTTTCTAGGAAACACCAGAAAACCCAGAAAGGCTATCATGAAAGCAATACATCTATGCTTCTCCCATTTCAACCGGCTTTCCCCACTGCAAATCTTACTCTCGGGATTGTTGAACCCCCTCAGATGACCGTACCTATCGTACAGAAATGCCAAACTACAAAACCCTTTTGATAACTCTGGGTTATGTACTGTTCTACGAATCTTTACAATGTCCAGGAATTTGTGTATGGTCATGGTCCTTGGTGCAATGAGATACTGTTCTTTCATAGGGATTTTAGGACATCCAATGTACCCTGCCAACTCCTCCAGCGTCGGGGTGAGTTTGAAGTCCGAGAAGTGAAATACATTGTGTGCCGAGTCCCAAAATGAAATTAAAGCCCTGATAATGTCCCCTCGTGGATCGATGTCCAGCAATCCAACCAAATTTCCCAAGTATATTTTGACCGTATCTCGCCCTAATCCTTCTAAGTCGTTCCACCACATGCGTAAGCCCAAAGGGACTTTGTTTATAATGGCCTCAGATGAACTCTTACTTGTGCTCATTCTGCACATTTATTAAGGTGATTTCAGACGAAAGCAAAAATCTTTATTTTGATTCCAAACAATTTTCGTTTTCCCTTTTTTTTGAAAGAAACAATATATGTATATACATATATGTGTATATATATACATGCATATATCATTATTGGTAAAACAAAAACGGGAGTTGGACCCGATAAGGGTTGCCTACGTATCCCACATCCGGTGAGAATCAAACCGACGTAGTTCGGGTTAGAAAATTGTCTAAATCACGGGTTTTTCTCAAAATTGAAAATATTTGGACATTGCTTTTTCTTAAGTGAGAAACTCTTGAAAATCTTTGTCATTTATTTATTTATATTCTTTTTTTTTTCAAAATTCCCGTTATCACCCGCCGGTCAACATGCAAATTCGAAGCAAATTAAATGCGCTAACAGACAAAATTCCATATGATGGTCTTTTTGTTCCAGGTTGCTATTCCTAGACGGGCCCAACCCCTGTGTTGAGCCCCCTAAGTCAAATGCAATGTGATGCAAATAAGCGTTTTCCTACTAGGGATCCGACATGAAGTTATGTTTTACTAAGCTTCAAACTGGTCTTTGTTCTAGACCTGGCTTACACGAGCGGACAACTCGAGTCGAGGAGGGGGCTACGTACCGGGGACCCGCGGGGTCGTCCGGCTTTGTAACTTATCCGAGCCTCTTTCTACTTGGGTATGACACTAACAGAATAGGGAGTCTCGACCAGCGAGCTTCTCCTCGGAGGTAAGAAGAGAAGGGTTTCGGCACAGTTTATATACAGTCAAATAATATCAAAGCGGTAACACACATCATTTTGCACATGAATCACATATAAGAATATCAGATAATAAATAAAGCCAAATAGAACAATTATTCTAAGCTCAAATTTCTAACCCTGAACCAGTGGTTCTGGACTCTTCCCCAGCAGAGTCGCCAGAGCTGTCACACCTCCTTTTTCCATACCCGCGAGGGTACAAGGGAGTTTTTTCCAATTAAAGGACAATCGAAACGGGATTTGTTTAATTATTTCAGAGTCGCCACTTGGGAGATTTTAGGGTGTCCCAAGTCACCAATTTAATCCCGAATCGAGGAAAAGAATGACTCCATATTACAGTCTGCGTACCAGAAATCCGGATAAGGAATTCTGTTAACCCGGGAGAAGGTGTTAGGCATTCCCGAGTTCCGTGGTTCTAGCACGGTCGCTCAACTGTCATATTCGGCTTGATTATCTGATTTTATATAAATATGAACTTATGTGCAGATTTTAACTCTTGACCACTTTTATTATTATATTTTACGAGAATTGCAACGTCGTGAAAACATATCTCGAACCACGTTACATCAATGCACCCGTGGTTGTTGACATATCTCAACTCGGTTGAGATTTGGATTTAGGTCACATAAATGTGCACCCGAGTTAAGGAAAATAAATTATTAAAGGCGTGCCTAAAGCAACTAGCGTATTGTTATTTTGGGGAAGGCCGTAAAATTCGCTAAATGGCTTGTCCCGAATTCTAAGTATTTTAATATATACATTTAGAGGGCCCCGCAGCTTGTGCATTTTTTTGTTTGTTGAGGCTCGTCTCATTCATTATTAAAAAGAATTTGCAACGTCATGGAAATGCATCTCAGACCACGTCACAATCAATGTACCCGTGATTAGAGACACATTTCGATTTCGTTGAGATTTGGATTTGGGTCACATAAATGTGCACCCGAGTTTAAGGAGATAACATTATTAAATACGCGCCTAAAGTGACTAGCGTATCATTATTTTGGGAAGGCCGTGGAATTTTGCTAAACGGTCCATCCCGAAGTCTAAGCAATTTTAAAACAAATATTTACTGAGGGCCCCGCGATTTTTGTATTTTTCGGCGAGGCTCATCTCATTTTTATTTTTAAGGATAAACCTACAACAACTACATTTTTTTTCTATTAAGTTTGTCTCTAAAACAAAAGAAAATACCTCGATTAATTACATGCTGAAAAGGTGTAACTTACTAATTATTAGTTTACGGCTGACACAAATGAGAAATTGCAGCAGAGTTTGTACAAAGAGGGATTGCTTTCGTTCTATGTTCTATTATTTAACAAAACTGAAACATGAGATTGACGCACAATAATATCGAAGCAGATTTTTTTTAGATGAAGAAATTAGACGTATGCAACTTATTCATTGACAGTCATACATATGAGGTTCAGTCAATTATTCCTTACATGCTTGACACTTAAAAAACGAAACAACTGAAGCTGACCCTATCTAACTTAGGTGATATTACTACGTGTTTAACTACACGATTTTTTTTTATCTTTTTGCCATAATCCAGATTGCCTAGTATGCCTTCGAAATATACATTATCTACTGATGAATTAGGGTGAAACAAATGTGATCACTGCATTCATTTTAACAGACCCTATGCGAAACCATTGTTGGCCGAGTATCACTACTATCCAGCTAGCTTCTTTTTGATTAACATACAACGATAGATTACCAGACCAAACTCTTATGGAGTGAAAACTGTTTCACTACATAGTTTGTAAACCAAACTTTACATGTTAAACACAAAAATATTCTAAACTACAAACAATAGAATAACGGTAACTATGCTAATGTTTGGACTGCAATACTTCTTATACTCTTATTCAGCTCCAAATTCATCATTACGTCAGTGAAATTAGGATGTGTACCTGGAGGTTTGGTCAATAAGAAGGAGAAGAAGAAAAGTATCAACAGCAGGCAACCAGATAGCAACAACACATCAATAACAATCAGCAACAATGTCACCAATAGTCCACAAACAACCAACAGCAATTTCAACAACGATGAAACCCACAGGTGGTCGAGCACCACAAAACAAACCCAGAAACAGAGTAGCAAACAGCAGGAAAAACCCAGAATACTCAATGCAATAGCAACAGCAGTTCAATAATCACAACAAACCCGATGAATAACCAACTACAGCTTCAATAATCAGTAAGACCAAAACTCAAACCCCAGCATATAGAAGCTCAGATTACAGTAGTAATCTCACATAGAAATCAGAATATCCTCTCAACTGTTGGAAGAAGCTCTCTCTCTCAGCTATTTTTCAGAATCCTTACTGTTTTTTTTCGACCCAGAAAACTTCAGCTATTTTTTTTTTGAACCCCCTTTCTTTGTCCTCAACGGTCCTATTTATAAGCAGAAATGGCAAGCACTAAGCTGTCTTCATTCCCCCATTCCTTTTCTGCCCATAACTCCTTAAAAACTAATCAAAAGAAATCCCCCATGCCCATCTATTTGACAGCCCTCTAGCATGTGTTGTTCTGCCCAAAGGTATGGGCAACCCCTTTTTTATTTAATCAAACCCCATGCTACTAAGTTTGGTTCCCCACTATTTCATTAGTTTAATCCTATTTCAGTACCCTATTGTCAGCTCACTTAAACTAATCATTTCTGTTCTTTTTACAACCCAAATTACCCATGTTAGCCCCTGGTTATCACTGTCTTGCCCTGCTTCTATAGCAGGGAATTTGAACTTCTGAGAGTTCAATTTCCAGCTGCCTTAGACTGAATCTTTTAGTTGTTTGCAATGCAGTTACAAACTAACATTCACAGATAATGTCAAACGTCCAATTAACAACACAGGTTCGTTCAATCATGTGAAGTTGTATGAATTAGAATATTTGAAGATTCAACCTTATAAAATTAATCGATGACGTTTATCTGATCGACTATACTAATTATAACATGAAACAATCAGTCGATCAATCAAACAACACGAACAGGGCATCGACTGCCTTCAACAACTTTGCACAACACAGAGAATCTATATGAATTATCTATTCGACGACATTAATTAACTCGAGCATGTATATCACAAAACGTATTCAAACATACACAGAAGAACAATCGACCGAATAAAAGGCCTTACAAAGACGGAAGTAATTGAAAGAAAATATCAGAAATACCAAACAAACATAACAAAACATGCTAACAAACTCAATCAATATTCAAACAAAACTAGAAAAGAAAAGGAAAATTTACTGTGAATGCTCAACAATGAACGAACCAGGTCTGAACTAGATTTGACCATTTGAGGCCGAACAAACTTTAATCGGGGTGTTCTCGACCGAGAACACCTTGATTAAAGTCTATTAGACCCCAAACCCCCCATGAAACTGGCCGTATTCCCCAGGTTCTTGCGTTCTAGGGTTCGAATCTTTAGATTTGGGGTTTTAGGATTTGTGGGTAGATTCGGACCAAACCAAGCTTGGTTTGGTCACGAGGGAGGTCAGGGTAGTGGCTGGTATGAATCCGGGGTGGGTTTGTGTAGATCGGGGTTCTGCTCGAACCTTCAAATGAAGATTCGAGACGTTCGGGGAAGATTCGAGGTAAGCTGAGTGTGGATTTGGAGAGGGAGGGTCATGGTGGTTCAGGGGTGTTAGACTCAGGGCCACCGGCACCGTTGCCACCGGCTTTCAGGCGAAGGGGTGGGGTGGCGGCTAGGGTTTCCATGGGAACCTACTCTGAGCTTCAGAAGACAAAGAGGGGTCTGGCTATGGGGGGCTGGGGTGAAGGATTGAGGTTTTTATACAGGGGATGGGATTGATCCTGGGCCGTTCGATCTGATGAGATCAATGGCCAGGATCCCCTGGCTGATGCAGAACGGCGTCGTTCCACTTAAGAGGGGATCGGGTTGGTCCGGGGTCAACGGATCGAACCGGGTTTCATTGGGCCGGGTTAGGGAATGGGTAAGGGAGATGAGATGAGGGCCGTCAGATCGACCTGGTTTGAACGGCTGAGATGAACCGTCCCTGAAACGACGTAGTTTTGGTGTTGAACTACGTCGTTTTGATGGCCTGGGACGGGTTGCTTGGACTGGCTGATGTGGGTTGCTTTTGGGCCTATTTTTTGTTTCATTTCTTGGCCCAAACCGATTTTTATCACTCTTTTCTTTTGTTTTCTAATTTTAAAACTAAAAAAAATGAAATTAAAACAACCATTAATTAACACTTAACACAATTATCACACACATATTAAAATATTTAAATAGGTGAAATCACACCCTAGCGACAAAAATAGAATAAAAGATGCATATTTTTTGTGAATTTTCTTTTAATGACCGAATTATGGTTTAATTACACATGACACACATATTTTGTATTTTTGTCTGATAAGACTAAATGAAAAATGGACAGAACCACAAATGACTACCAACACATGTCACGTAAAATCGAAAATTGTACAGCGAGGCCATTTGTCATTATTTTTTGATTTCTTTTGGAGTGATTGTCCGTGAAGCAAAAATCACGTGCTTACAGACATAATTCGTCGAACCTCGCCACTTAATCAGTGACATTTCTGGCATAGCCAACAACGTCGCCTTAGCGCAATAGTCTAGAATGACACCACACAGAGACAAACAATATGAACCCAATATCACATCCAAAATCTAACATACCAAGCAACAAAAGATCTGCTCGGGTCTCCATATCCCGATAGTCACTAAATAGTGCCGATACATACTACTCATAACCACCACATAACCTGAATATGAGAACTTCCCATCTCCAACTCTATATGGCCCATGAATCAACATATTTGGTCCCAATTCCGTCGTCCAAATACATACCACACCTCAAATAACCAATCATTCCACGAGAGATAATCTAGAATTCCTTTATGCCACCAAGCAAACTTGAATATCAACAGTCGATCTAACAAGAAAATGCCGCAATACTACTGAAGTATCATCAACTTAATCACATTGCCCTTTCTGAAACATATGCCCTCGTCAAATCACCCCAAATTAGTAATACCATTTCCTTAATCATCCGAAGACCCTTTCTCTAATTATCTGAAGCTCGTTCCTCTAATTATCTGAAACTGTCCGCCGCCTAAGAGTTGTGACCTTCCTTTCAGAACCGAACCGCAACCTTTCACACGCGATTCTCAATCATTTACAACATACCGCATAACCCGTACCATCCTAGGATAACCATGAGAACTTCATATCCCTTCCGAACCACAAATAACTATGCAATCCACTAGCCAAAAACTTCCCATTGATCCCATCTAGAAGAGAACCACTATACATCCCATGCTTCTTACGCTAATAGGAAAGCCTCTCTAACTATGGTGGAAACCATCTAGAACTCCCTGAATTCCTTTGCACAACACTAACTCATCAAGACTGAATCCTTCTAACTCAACCGAGCTACGCATGTCACTAAAACCCAAAAGAATTGCCGCAAAACACCTGTAGAGACTCGTTACCTCGAAAACACCCAAGGAACTAATCATATCCTTACCATACCGATCTGGCCTACTACCACGCTATCCCATCTATTTGAGTTTCCCTCTGATCTACTGTCAGCTTGACACTTTTTCTTCCTTCAACGCCACACTTCCTCAACCCAAACTTACCACGCGAGACCCAAGCACAAAACCACACCGTCCAAGACTCATAAGCCGCTGAATACTCTCTCAAATATTCCCAAAAGCACCACATTTAAAATACTTTACTCTGAGAAAACTTCCTATGAATCTAAATCTGTTACCTTTACCTTCCTAATACTGATACATAGAATCCCTTAATTTATATAGAAAATACTACAAGTATTGACATCTTCCAATGAAAACTCAGTTTCTAACCACATATACAACCTTAAAATTCCCCATTTTACATGTAGAATCTTGAACGCATTAGAACCATTCGCGAGAGTCATTCACTCTATTCAAACTGCAATTAGCCTGATCAAATGAACAGAACCACCCGTGCCTCAATAGCACTCCGACACTGCTGAGTGTAACCTCATCTTAGAACAACCAAGCCACTTCCTGCTCTATGCATCGAGCATCCATTACCAACAACTCAAGACATTCCGTGGTTCTCATACCCTATGGAGCATAATATAACCTCTGTCAAAATTTTCCTTTACTCGAGCCATCCTCGGTCTCAATTTCCGCAAGCCATAACTGATTCACAAGCACGCCTCAAACTGGAATCAATATAGCACCTAACCGTGCAATCGCCTAATTAATAGCAGACTCCCCCACTTGGCTCGAAGCCATAGATCAACACACACTCAATAACTCATCACGATTATACTCTATTGATACCATAATACCATAGTGAGATTAAACTCAAATCTTTTATAAGCTTGTGAAAACACAGATCATCTAGAATTTTAACTCTTCTGCAAATGTCGCATTCCACTCTCGCAACAGTTACACCTACTCTCTATGCGACCCAATTTAAATTGCAACACATATCTTTCACTCGCAAATGAGATCTTCTAACAGACATATAAGGATCGCACAACCTCAGAACACTTCGCAGGAGACAACCCACCTGCTTTGCCTCTAACTAACATTTCTGTATACCTTCCACCGTTATAAACTGTACGCAGTCACTTAGTCTTCCTGAGTCTGAACTCATATCGCAACATGAAATTTACTTCACTCCCAACTAGGACATATGAAAAGACTCTTCGCACACCCATAACTCGGGGCTATACCTCAAATCAAGATGAAACTCAAGCACCTAATAGTTCTTCTATCCTTCAGTAGACCCTCCGCGTCGCTTCCAATTCATAAGAATACATCTCGCAGTAACAATAGACTCATCACATAACCATGCAGCCTTCACTTCCACTAATAGGGACACTATCGAACATATCGGTTCGAAGACACCTTCTCACACAATCAGCACCTCGGTGCTCAAGCTATAGGCAAAGATCTGGCCTCAAGTCCTCCAAACTGGCCCAACATCAACTCACAGAGATCACGTCTCGCCCCTCGATTGGGGAATCACAAGCCATCGATGCACATCTGATACTAAGCATTCATGCGCGTATACGAACGTGTGGAAGGAATTCAAGAGTTACTTTTCAAGCTGAATCAAGGACGCACGATTAGAATTCAAAAATATGAAGTTTTCCTTAAGGTTCTACAGCCTCTCGAGGATAAATACAGACGTCTCTGTACCGATCCGCGAGACACTCCTAAACCTGCTCATGACTCGTGAGACCTATGTAACCTAGGCTCTGATACCAACTTGTCACGACCCAAACCCGGTCATGATGGCGCCTCTCGTGAAGACAAAGCCATCCAGTTCAACCCAACTCAACTTTTAAAGTAGTTAATCAACATGAAAATAGTCTAAACATGATTTAAACAATACTAAATAGCGGAAATATCGATAACAATACGGAAAGTCCAACCCGACACAGCCCTAACCGAGGTGTCACAAGTCACGAATATCTACTAGGGTATAAATACAAGTAAAAGTCTGAAGTGTACAAATACAGACTAATGAAATGAAGAGAGAGAAAAGCGGTGCTGCGAACGTCAGTAACTACCCTGCTAAACTTCGATGATTGTGCATCCGACCAGCCAATACCCACTACCGGGTTCAGAAATACTTGAATCTGCACACAAGGTGCAGTGAGTAAAGTGAGTACTCTAACTCAGTGAGTAATAATCATAACTAAAGTCTGAATGGTAGAATCACGTAGAGCATATCAGGATGTTGTATAGAAGTAGTTCAAATAAGAAAGAAGTAAAGTTGTAAAATCTCTTAAAACATCTTAGCTCAGTTTGAAACTTCTTTGAAAATGACTTTTTCAATAGTTATGCAAATGAATTCAAAACAATTAGTGCAGATAACCACAAAAATTCGCCCATCGGGCACAAATACACAATTTAAACAGGTAAATGGCAGGCAAATAAGAAAAGATAAGCACATAAGGTTCGCCCCTCGGGCACAATGTCATCAAATTCGCCCCTCGGGCAGTATCTCAGAACAGTACCAGCCCCTCGGGCCCAATCTCAGAACAATACCAGCCCCTCGGGCTCAATCTCACATCACAATGGGTACCCGCGCTCACTGGGGGTGTACAGACTCCGGAAGGGCCCCTTACGGCCCAAGCGCAATATCAAACCATCTCGTGGCATCAAATCTAGGCCCTCGGCCTCACATCAATCAACAAGCCACCCCGTGGCATATATATCTCAAGCCCCCGGCCTCATAATCAAATCAGTATCTCACTGCTGCGACGTGCAACCCGATCCAAAAGTATCCTCACAATACAGGCCCTCAGCCTTACTCAGTCAGAAATCACATAAGCCACTCGGGCAATAGTAAAACATGATACTCAGCCCAAAATGTTGTTTGAAATATCATTTCAAGTGTTAAAGCAAAATAAACTTGGCTGAGTTTTGAAAACAGTGGAAAATAACTTGACTGAGTTCAACTATAAAATCAAAATAGTGAGGAAATATCAACAACAATCCCCGAAGGGTTCAAATAGCTGCCACTAGGCCCAAATATGGCATTCAACCCAAATAATGATGATAACAATTAGTTTTCAGTCAAATACGCGGTAAAATTATCAATCAGGATGGACCAAGTCACAATACTCAATAGTACACAACCCCACGCTCGTCGTCAAGCATGCGCCTCACCTCAATATAGCACTACGATGTGCAATCCGGGGTTTCAAACCCTCAAAACATCATTTACAATCATTACTCACCTCGAACCGGCTAAATCTCTAGCTTGCGACGCCTTTGACCCTCAAATCAGCCTCCACGCACGTCAAATCTATCCAAAATCAGAACGAATACGTCACAATATGCTAAGGGAACAAAGCCCAAGCGATAACAATCAACAAAGGGCACGATTTCTAAAATTACCAAAACCCGAGCCCCGGACCCACATCTCGGAATCGGGTAAAATTTACATTTTCAGAATCCTCATACCCTCACGAGTCTAACTATACCAAAATTATCCAATTCCGATACCATTTGGTCTTTCAAATCATCATTTTATATTTTTGGAAGATTCCACAACTTTTCTTCCCAAATTCCATCTCAAATCACGAATTAAATGATGAATTCAATGATAGATTCATGTATTCTAGCCAAATCTGAGTTAGAATCATTTACCCTGATGAATTTCTTGAAAAACCTTCGAAAAACCGCCAAAATCCGAGTTCTCTAAGTCAAAATATTAAATAAAACCCAAAACCTCATATTTATAGAGTACCCCACAGATTTCCACCTCTGCGGACCGTACAAAAATGATCGCGGTCCACACAAAACCAGTGCGGTCCGCACAAAAACGACTGCGGTCGCACAGGTTTTCACCTGCAGTGACAAGCTTCAGTATTTGGCCATAACTTTCTCTACCGATGTCCTAATTATGATATCTTTATTTTTTGGAAACTAGACACGAAGGGCTACAACTTTCAATTTTGAATCATCTCAAAATTCCTTGTAGAACAAAAGATATGTGCTTCCGAAGTAGGACTAGTGAAATTTCCCCACCGCAGTCGTACTGCATTTTGTGTGGTCCGCACTGCACCTACCGCGGCTGCACTTCATTTTGTGTGGACCGCGCTGATGGGTTACGAGGCCTGCAACCCTTCTGGACCTGCTACAACTATGATTTTTGGCCTAAAACATCCCGGAACCTACCCGGAACGCCCGGAACTTCAAACTAATTGTACCAACACATCCCATGACATCTTTCAAACTTGTTCAAAACTTCAGAATGCTCACATCAACATCAAATCACCAATCTAACATATGATTCAAGCCTAATAACTCCAAAACTCTTAAATTATGCTTTCGATCAAAAAGTCTATCAAATCTCGTTCGAATAACCTGAAATTTTGCACACACATCCCAAATGACACAATGAAGCTACTGCAACTCTCGGAAATCCATTCCGACCCCTATATCAAAATCTCGCCTATCAACCAGAAATCGCCAAAATATCAACTTCACCAATTTAAGCCTAAATCTTCTCTACAACTCCGGAACCCATTCTGATCGCGCTCCTAAGTGACAAATCACCTAACGGAGCTAACCAAATCATAAAAAATCCAATTCAAAGTCAAATATTGGTTAAACCTTTCAAATTTCAAGCTTCCAAACTGGGAACTATTCTTCCAGGTTTATTCCGATTATCCTGAAAACCAAAACCAACAATTTACATAAGTTATATTGCATCACACGGGGCAAGTCATGCCCGAGAACTGGCGAGCGAAATGTAAAAGCTCAAAACGATCGGTCGGGTCATTGCAATTGCACCAGCAGAGTTGAGGGAGCTAAAATAACATTTGTAAGATTTGATAGATAAGGGTTTTATCAGACCTAGTATATCACCATGTGGTGCACCAGTGTTGTTTGTAAAGAAGAAAGGCGGATCCCTGAGAATGTGCATTGACTACATGCAGTTGAATAAGATAACAATATGCAATAAATATCCTTTGCCTAGTATAGATGACATGTTTGATAAGTTACAAGGAGTTGTCCACTTTTCAGAGATTGACCTCCGTTCTGGTTATAATCAACTTAGAATCAAAGATGAAGATATTTCTAAAATTGTTTTCAGAACTCGATACGAGCACTATGAGTTTCTTGTGATGCCTTTCGGACTGACTAATGCTCCAGCTGCATTCATGGATTTAATGAATAGGGTGTTCAAGCCGTTTCTGGATAGATTTGTTATAGTATTTATTGATGATATCCTGATATATTCTCGTAGCCAAGGAGAAGACGAGAATCATCTCAGGACTGTGTTGCAGACATTGCGAGAACATCAACTTTATGCTAAGTTCTTAAAGTATGAAATTTTGCTAGACTCAGTATCATTCCTGGGGCATGTTGTATCCAAAGATGGAATTATGGTAGATCCTAAGAAGACCAAAGCTGTGCAGAAGTGGCCCAGACCTACTTCTCCTACAGAGATTCACAGTTTTTTAGTCTTAGCAGACAATTACAGGCGTTTTGTGCAGGATTTCTCCAAAATAAGAACGCCACTAACTAAGCTAACACAGAAAATGCAAAGTTTTAGTGGACGGAGGAAAGTGACCAAGCTTTCAAAAACTTAAAAAATGTTGGACAACTGCACCAACATTAGCCTTACCATCAGATTCTGGAGGATTTACGGTGTTCTGTGATGCTTCAAGAGTGTGATTAGGATGTATTCTCATGCAAAATGGTCACGTTATAACTTATGCTTTGAGACAATTGAAAAAGCACGAGTAAAACTATCTTACATATGATTTGGAGATGGTTGCAGTGGTATTTGCTCTAAAACTTTGGAGGCATTATCTATATGGCGAAACTTATAAGATTTATACTAACCATAAAAGTCTGAAGTATATCTTTCAGCAGAGAGATCTGAATCTTCGGCAGCGTCGGTGAATAAAACGTCTTTTCTCTCTTCAGGCAGGCTCCTGACTTCAACAACAACTTTAAAAATAAGCGCCTTTCCTCTCTTCAGGCGGGCTCCTGACTTCAACAACTTTGAAAATAAAATGTCATTCCTTTCTTTAGGTTGGCGAGATTTAAACAACTTTTAAAAATAAAACGCCTTTCTTTTCTTCAGGCGGGCTCCTGATTCCAACAGCAACTTTAAAAGATGTGATTCCTATGGGTAAAACAAACTTAGGAGGAAATGTCTCTCCTATGGGTAAAACTAAACTTAGGAGGAAATGCCTCTCCTATGGGTAAAAATAAACTTTGGAGGAAATGCATCTCCTATGGGTAAAACAAACTTAAGAGGAAATGTCTCTCCTATGGGTAAAAATAAACTTTAGGAGGAAATGCATCTCCTATGGGTAAAACTTTAAACTTAGGAAGTGCGTCTCCTATGCGTGAACCATTTCCTTCTTCCTGAATTATTTACTTACCTGTGTTGTCTTCCCTCAAAACTGTTGGGGATTATTTTGCTGGGGATGAATTTTCCTTTTCTTCCTTACCCACTTTGGGTTGTCCGACCCTCTTGAAACTTGGTCGAAACTCTGTCGAGGATGCTTCTACATCTCGATGGTCCGCTGGGGATAACACTGCGAACTGCTGAGTAACCCTGCTGGGGATAACACTGCTGAGGATAACTCTGCCGAGTATATGTTATCTTACTCCTTCCAAAATTACTTCCTTTTAAGTAGGATATTTCATTCCTCTGCAAACTACTTCCCCTTTTTTTTCCTTTTTTTTTTCTCTTTTTCTTTCTTTTTTCTTTTCTTTTTTCCTTTTTTTTTGCATAGCTTCTTCCTTCGAAGACTACCTCCCTTAAGACTCGTTTTGCCTTTCCCCGAAAGGAGCCGCTGAGGATACCGATTTTCACCAAACTTGTGTTGGACTCCTCGAAACTGTTGGGGTTATAAAATGTTATCTGTTGGGGATAACGTTGTCGAGGATAACACTGATGGGGGATTATGATTCCTTCAGAACTAGTGCTTCACTCTTCGGAAGGCTGTTGGGAATGATACTGGCCTTTTGTTCTTTCTGAGCACAAGTTTCATCCCTTTGTTCTGTCTGGTGGGAAACAACTTCCTCCATTGAAACTTATTATGTTGGGGCAACACTGGTTCAAAGACCACTTCCCTTGAGACTGGTGTTATCTTTATTCTTCCCCGAATGGGTACCTGACTTCCAGAAAATTTTCTAAATGAAAGGAAAATTTTATGCCCCAGTTTGATACCTGACTTCCCCGCATTTGTTAGTTTAAAACGCGGTGGTTGGTTGTGATACTCCTACTGGGATGGCTTTTTCCCTTTCTCCTTCTCTGCTCTGCGTTCCAAAACTTGTTGGGGATGATATTATTTGCTGAGGATAATCCCTTTCTGCTGGGGATATCCCTGCTCTCCATGCTTTGTCCACGGGCCTCGGCCTTGAGGTTTTAATAACCTTTGATTCCGGCTGGGATATCCCTCTTGATACTCGTCAATCCTTTTGTCAATTCCCTTTTGCTAGGGATATCTTTCTTGACACTGGCCTCGCGCTTGTTCCTTGCTGACTATACCATTTGGATGTACTAGTCAGATCTCATCTTGCATGATTGGAAAGTTGATGGCCTATTTTGAAGTCAATTCCCACTAGTTCTGACCAAACAGACTCTACTGGGGAATTTTCTATGAAAGGAGAAAGATAAAAAGGAACAGAATAAAAGACAAAGGAAAAGATGATTCTTTAACAAAAGAAACTATAAATAAAAACCTATCAAACGCAGATACCGACTCTAATGGTCATGACATGCACATGTGGCCTATCCTCCGCCGTCAATCGTCTTTCAAGATCTTCAATTGGCAATTCCCCATCTGATTCTCAATCTTATTCGACTTGTAGTGCCCGAAGGGTTTTCACTATCAAGCCTCTCTCATTTTGGTTTTTCTCTCAGCTTTCATCGCCTTATGGTGTCCGTGAAGATTTTCACCGATAAGACTCTCTCATTTGTATCACTTTCCAGTTGGGGATTTGGAGTGTTGCCGGTATGACTCTCTCTGCTGGAGATTAGAGTCCTTTCTATTGTGGAACAGAGTGTTATGTTCACCGGTAAGACTCTCATTTGTCTGACTTGGCATCCTTTGAAGACTGATCAGAAGGTCTTTCTTTGGACCGTAATGTGGGTTTTTGGATAGGGCTAGAAAGAAAGGGTATTAAAAGGCTCAAAAACAAATCAATTTGAGGTTCAAAATTACAACCTTTGGAACCATATTTATTTACGACAAGCGCAACTCTTGCCCCAGTTTCTTGCTTGGGGATTATTTATTATTATTATTTTTGTTTTTTATTACGTCATGCACACCATGCACACTATGACCGAGCTGTGAAGCGCCTACGTATCCTCTTTGAGGATCAGGTCAAACGTAGTTCCCAATTCCTCTATTTTCTTCTGACTTTTTTTTTAATCATTTTTCTTTTCTTTTCTCTTTTTCTTTTCTCTCTTTTTTCCGTTTTGTTGTTTTCTTTTCTTTCTTCTTTTTTTTTCTTCTTTTTCTTTACCTACCATGCTTGTGTTTTCTGGTCGTTGCTAATGATTCCGAACGAGGGGTATGAAAGAAAAATAAATAAGGCTCAAAAGGGGTAACGAAGGATAAAGTGTTTAGGTAGCAGAACAAAATGCCTTCGTCATTCCAGTCTTCAAAACATGCCAAATGCAAACAACACAACAAAGATTTGTAGCCTCTTCTGATGGTGCTGGACTTGACAATTATATTCAACATCTGCTTGTTCATTTGTCACTTCTAAAGCACCGTTGGGCGACACTCTAACTCTCATTATCATGAAAGGTGAATCTTGCTTTTAACGGTTTTCTTTATGTTTTACTTGCCCCAGTTCCACATGACTCGGGCTCCAAATAATCTCAAACCGTTCTTATTTCCTTTAAATGCTTTGATCACATTCCCAGGGTTTTATGATTAACTTTTAAGATTAGGCCCAAACTGTGTGCGCATGTCATGTCACTAGAATTGGCGTTGAATAGAAATGATAAAAGGACTAAACAAAAGAAAACTGGAAATAATAAAAGACCGGATTTTGCATTAGATTACCGGTGAAATGGTTTGAATAACAAAACAAACAAAAACAAACCAGAATAAAATCCTAAAACAACCTGGACAAACTTAAACAAACCGCTATGACAAAACGGAAAGATAAGACAGTTTGACACAAGACAATATCCGAATTACAACCCTAATAATCCGGACAACAGAAATGACAACAAAATAAGCCACCACAAGCTTCTCTCTTGCTAACCAAGGAACGGAGCGTCCTCCCGCTTCATCAAAACTGGCATCTTAACCACTGAGCTTCGCATCAGTATTGATGAGACCATTGCCAACTTCAATATCATCAACTTTAGTCAACAAGTCCCCGATAGGATTCGAGTGCTTCTGTTATCAAGCCTAATCCCCGCAAAGTGTGTATCATGAAGTGCGGGTAAAGGATTCTTCGCGATGTTCTGGGTGTTATTGTCTTGGATTACCACAAACCAACCACCTTAACTTTCGTTATGATTCAAAGCAAAATAGGTTAGAATGGACTCCGTCGGTCCCCATTATTAACAACATCTTTCCCTTTTTTCTTTTTTTCATTTTTCTTTTTTTTTCCGATTTTTTTTTCATTTTTTTTTGTTGTGGTCGAATCTTATGGAGATTGCCTACGTATCATGACCCGCATGAATCAGACCTTGCGTAGTTCGGCCCAATCAAAGATAAATAATAATAAACACATTTTTTTTAAATTTTCAATTTCCATATTAAAACAAACTGGGTTTCCAAGGTTTAAAGATGACCTACAAACTCGAAAATCAAACAACCCATATATTCTAATCAAAAGATTTACGAACTCAAAACAAACGGCCAGCTTCCTTTCTCCGTTTGACAAATGCAACCAAACGGCTATTTTTTGCAAATGTGGCCCCTTCCAAATTTCACATGAATTTTGAGGCCGGTGAGAATTATTCTATGACACTTTACAAACTTGTCCGTTCT
This sequence comes from Nicotiana tabacum, assembly GCF_000715075.1. Taxonomy (NCBI): domain Eukaryota; kingdom Viridiplantae; phylum Streptophyta; class Magnoliopsida; order Solanales; family Solanaceae; genus Nicotiana; species Nicotiana tabacum. Next base: position 15,317,620 of record NC_134086.1, read on the forward strand.
TTTACGAAAATAACCTTTCGACAACTGAAAGATACTCTAAGGCTATTTCGGCAAGGATGGTTTAAGACACTGCCGAAGCTGGCTCGGCTTATTTTGACCAAAAATAAAACGGTATTCACCTGACCGCTGACTCTTTTTTTTTTCTTTTCAAATTACAATAAAAACCTGGTGTTGCAAACACGGCCTTTCAGCGCCTCGGGGACAAAGATTTTTAAGGCTGTGTGGGTCACCTGGACCAAATCTAAAACAATGACCCAAAGGTGGCTGTTTATGCAAAGTTAGCCTTCCGGCGTCCCTTTCGGGAACATTCGGCTATTTTTAACAAAAACAGCATCACCCGACTTATTTATGACAATTTTTATTGTTTTTCAAAATAGAAAACTCAATATTGCAAACACGGCCTTTCAACGCCTCGGGGACGAAGATTTTTAAGGCTGTGTGGGTCAATAGGACCAAATCTTAAACATGCCCCAAAAGGTGGCTGTTTATGCAAAGTCAGCCTTCCGACGTCCCTTTCGGGAACATTCGGCTATGTCTTGACAAAACAGCGTCATCTGACATTCTTCATGATGAAATTAAAATTTGACATATATATTTGCTATTTTTTGCAAAAGGGGAGGTTGGACATCACCCGACTTATTAAAATTTTGACATGTTTTTTTTTTATTATTTATTTATTTGTTTTTGGCTATTTTAGCAAAAAGGGGGGGTTGGACCCGATGAGGGTTGCCTACGTATCTCACATCCGGTGAGAATCAAACCCGCGTAATTCGGGCAGATCAAGAATAAGTAAATGAACTAATTTTTTTTTATTCTTTATAAAGAAGAAAGGGAGCATTTTTGCAAAGAAGGATATCTAAGAAAATGTTTTTGGAATTTTACCTTCAATGAAAGAAATGCTTCTAAAAGTATTTTTTTTGAATTTTGAATTTTCTTTTCAATTTTGAAAGAAGAAGGAAAATATTTTTGAATTTTTTATTTTATTATATTTTTTTTTATTTTTTTTAAAATAATTAAAAAGACTTTCTAAAGAAGTGAATAATGGAAAATATTTTTGGATTTTTTGTTTTGAAAATTGGGGGTCTAAAAAAACTTTTCTAGACTTTTTGGCAAGACAAATATTTTTGCAACAAATAAAGATATATATATATATATTTGCAACTTGGAAATAAAGAAAAACTTTTTGGATTTATATATATATATATATTTGCAACAAATAATAAAACCACTTTCAACGCCCGACTCTTTTTATTTTTTTTATTTTGGCATTTTCATAAACAAATAAATAAATAAAAAAAACCATTTTAAAAACAAGACTCTTTTTCATTTTCATTTTTATGGCAAGACAAACTATTTTTTTTCTTTTTTTTTTAAAAACAAGACAGAACAACAATTTTTTTTCCTATTTTTCCTTTGCTTTTAATAAAACAAACTAATAAGACATTTTTTTTCATTTTCTCAAAATTTCGGCAGAGTTTTGACAGTATTTGGGCATTGTTTTTTTTTTTCAAAAATAAACAATCAATTCTCTAACCGCTATTTCCTTTTCTTTCTTTTTTTCAATTTCAAAATATTATTCCTGATATTCAAAAGTCAGTCAACACACAAATCCGGATCAAATAAATGCGCAAGTAGCAGCAAGTAAGATACATCAGGATGGTCATTTTCATTTTTGGTACACCTGTCCTAGACAGACCCAACCCCTGTGTTGAGCCTCCAAAGTCAAATACACGTGATGCAAACAAACGTTCCTACTAGGGATCCATCATGAAGCTGAGTTATTCTAGGTTCATAACCTGGGTATTTGTTCTAGACTGTGTACCTGAGCGGACAACTCGAGTCGAGGAGGGGGCTACGTACCGGGGACCCGCGGGATCGTCCAGCTTTGTAACTTGTCCGGCCTCTTTCTTATTTCAAGGTATGACACTAACAGAATAGGGAGTCTCGACCAGCGAACTTCTCCCCGGAGGTAAAGAGAGAAGGGTGTCGGCACAATTTATATACAGTTCAGATAATATCAAAGCGGTAAAAGCAGCATTTAGCACATTAGGCTCAAACATGTAAAAATCAGATAAAGCCAGATATAACAATTTAACTAAGCTCGAATTTCTAACCCTGAACCAGTGGTTCTGGGGTAACTATCCCCAGCAGAGTCGCCAGAGCTGTCACACCTCCTTTTTCCGCCCCCCGCGAGGGTGCAAGGGAGTTTTTTCCAATTAAAGGACAATCGAAACGGGATTTGTTTATTTATTTCAGAGTCGCCACTTGGGAGATTTAGGATGTCCCAAGTCACCAATTTAATCCCGAATCGAGGAAAAGAATGACTCTGTATTACAGTCCGCGAACCAGAAATCCGGATAAGGAATTCTGTTAACCCGGGAGAAGGTGTTAGGCATTCCCAAGTTCCGTGGTTCTAGCACGGTCGCTCAACTGTTATATTCGGCTTGATTATCTGATATAATACATATTATAAACTTATGTGCAAATTTTATCCCTTAGCCGCTTTTATTATTATATTTCAAAAGGATGTGAACATCATTTAAAAACATGTCTTTGGATTGCGTCACATGAAATGCACCCGCAATCCGGAACACATTTTTATTCAATGTTTTGGGATTCGGATTTGGGTCGCATGAAATGCACACCCGAGTTTAAGAAGGTAAGATTATTAAAATGCGCGCCTAAAGCAATTAGCGTATTTATTATTTTGGATAAGGACGTGGAGTTTGCTAAGCGGCCGATCCCGAATTCTAAGTAATTAACGCATGCATTTGTGAGGGCCCCGCAATCTGTGTGTTTTATTTGGCGAGGCTCGTCTCAATTATTTTAAATGGACAAATCCTAAAGCGACTACATTTTTCCTATTAAAATTAGTCTCTAAAATAAAGAAAGAAAATTCTAATTAATTACGAGTTTTTATTTTATTTATTTAAGAAAGCATGACATACTAATTGCTAGATTAATACAAATATTGATGAAAAGGAATTTTACTCAAAAATTCAAAATTATAAATAAAATAAAAATCCGACAACTAATATTCAAAAGAATCAAATACAGCTAGATTAAAACTCAGCATTGTTATAAAAAAAACTATTGAGATTAATTATTCACAACCATTTGAAACTAGATTTAACCATAATTACTAAAGCTTATTAGAAAGTTTATTAGACTTAAACGTTCTTCTAATCTTGCCTGAACTCAAATCATGCCTTAATGCCTAATTTACGAAATTTAATTTAAATTCATGCCTTAGCTAAATTAGCTACTTGTTCATGATTAACCTACTGTTGATAATCTTGAAACCTTCATAACTAGTGAATTAACCCGTTTTGCCAAACCGATTCATTAAAGACTAACTTATGTTATTTTCCTTATTCCAATTATTATTCAGTAATACATGAAATAGCTTAAATACAATCAATAAAAGGAACAAAAAAAAACGAAATTAAAACTTCAAAATTTCATTTCATATGCATTCATGCTTCCACATTATTAGCTTGCAATAGCTAGTATTACAGTCGTGTACCTGGTATTGGAAACAAAAGAAGATGAAGATGAGAATCAGCAACAGTAATAACAATACAGCCCAGCAACAACAGCCCAGGAACAGATTTGAAAATCAAAATAAAATCCAGAAACACCGACAACAAACAACGGACAGAAACCAAGGGAATTTTCATATTTGAAAGGCTAATTAATGTTTAACCCTTAATTTCTAAACCCGTATATCAGAATATTTATCAGGTGTGTACTACTCTCTCTTCTAATTTCCAGCTCCCTTTTTTATTTGTATTTTTTCTTTTCTTTTTTTTTTTTCTTGAAAGTTTTAATATTTTTCGGAATTTTCTTTCTCTCTTGAATATTCAGCTCTTTTTTTTTCTCTCTCTCTATCTGTCCGTCCCCTTTTTCTGTTAAAATCTTTTTTCTGTATTCTCTCCTTTTCTTGTGTCCTCCTAAATCTGATTCAAGTCCTTCTTATTTATCACATCTCAAACTCTTTAATCAATTAATAAATCAACCACTTTCTCCAACCAAACCCATTATCTTCCCACTCATCCCCCTTTTAAAGTCACTACCTAATGTTTTGTCCCCCACTACATTAAATAAATATATCAAACCCCAACCCATTACCTCTTGTCCCTCATGCCTAACATAAACAATTATATCACCCACACCCCATTACATTTTGTCCCCCATGCTTAACATAAAGAATTATTCAAAATGTTCAATTCCCAAACTACCCCTCCGACCTTATTGCAATTACCATTTTACCCTTGAACGTACTGCAATTTACCAAACTACCCCATCAGCTATAACCAATTCACCTAATCAATCTCAACCAAAATATAGCCAATATGACCAATTTCTAAACGAATTCAACAACGAATCCTATGAACACAGATGAACAACATCAAATTAATGTGAATACATTAACCATATTGGGAACCAATCCTGGTTAACTTAGACCAAAAATGGATGAGCAAGGAAACAACAATATTAACAACACAATACATGATTCAAACTAAATCAACAAATCAAAAACAAAAACAAACTCAAATTAAATTACTGGATGGACTTCAAACAAAGAATAAACATGCATTAGATCCATATTAAATAACAAACATGACGGATTCAAATGATTTAAACTAAATCTAACAATATTAAAACTAAACTAACAATTTCTTTTACAAAATACAAAATAAAAGCACATGAAATAAACTGAAAAACTAATTGATCAACGATCCATTTGAATCTGAAAATTAAATCAACAAAACATATGAACAAACTAGAAAATTAATTTAACGATGAACAAACAAAACAAGAATTGAACATTTATCGATTTTGGATCCGAAAAATATCAAGCAAATTACAGACGTGAACGAAACTTAAACCAACTAACCGGATCGGAACGATGATGAACTCGAACGAAAACAAATCTGGAACCAAGACTGCGTATGAACTATTTCCCAACCAAAGCTTCAAACAAATGACGATGCTATTCCGTGGATATAGCAGAAGCGACGTTACTGGATGCTACTGGACGACGATGGTCGTTTGAACGTAGCGAAGAAGAAGCAGTAGCAGTTGGTCGTTTGGATGGAGACAAGTGAAACGAAGCCCTACGTCCATGGCTGGAGCTCGGGAGCTCGACCACTCAACTCGAGCTCGACGAAACGAAGAAGATGAAGCAGAAGCGACTGGGTTTTGCTACAACTGCTCGTCGTGGCAGAAACAACGCAGCTCATTTGGGATCTCAAAGCCCTTTGTTCGTTCGCGGATGGATATCAAAGTAGTGGCAGCCATGGTCGTCAAGCTAGACGAAAAACGAAGAAGACGAAACGAAAGCAGGAGAAACAACGTGGTCTGCTTGGTTGACGACGAAGCAGTGGCGACGGGGTGGCTTCGAATCAACTGCTCGACGGGCAGCAGCAGTAGAAGAAGCAGACGATGCAGCAGCGGGCAGCAGCAAACGCAGCAGCAGCAGCAGCGGGCAGCAGCAAACGCAGTCATGGCGGACAGCAACATCTCCAAGACTGTTGCTTCTTCTTCTTCACCTCATGCTGCTCGTTGGTTTTCTGTCCAGCGGCGACGAGGTGGTTTGGCTGGAGGTGAGCGACGAAGATGAAACAAGAACGCAGCAAGGGCAGCCATGGGAAGAAGGTTTGGAAGTTTGGAGAAGATGGAGAGAATGAGAGGGGGGGCGGATCTCTTTAGGTTTTTTTTTTTAGGGTTTTTTGTTTTGTTTTGTTTTGTGAAATGCAAGATAGGGGGTGTTGGGTCTTTGGGTTATGGATCGGGTCGACCCGGTTTGAAATGGACCGCGTCGTGGGGAAGGTTGGACAATTTTTGGGCCTGTGGCTTGAAATTGAAGAAGAGGCCCAATTCCGACTTTCTTTATATTTTTGCTCTCTTTTCTTCTTTTATTTTTCTAAAACTAAATTCTAAAACTCCTTAAATTATTATTAAGAACTAAATTAATTTATAAAACTGCAAATTAACTCTCAATAACAATTAACGCACAATTAAGTAATAATTAAGCATAAAATTGTATATTTGGACATTAAATGCTAAAAATGCAAAAGATGCCTATTTTTGTAATTTTTAATTTTTGTAAAACAAACTTAATTAGTAACAATTGTAGAATTAAATCCTACATGCAAAATTCGACATATTTTTATATTTTTATTAATTTAACAAATAAACATGCACAGACAAATACAAATAATTATCAAAAAATATCACAAAAATTCTCAAAATTGCACACCAAGGAAAATCGTTTTATTTTGAATTTTTTGGAGTAATTCTTTCATAGGGCAAAAATCACGTGCTTACAATATCCACAAAAGTTCAATTCATACACAAAAATTGAAATTCATATCCTAAAGGTTCAATTCATATCCTAAAGGTTCAACTCATATCCACAAAAGTTCAATTCATATACAAAAATTTCAATTCATATCTTAAATGTTCAATTCATATCTTAAAGGTTCAACTTATATCCACAAAAGTTCAATTGATATCCTAAAATTTCAATTTATAAACTAAAATTCCAATACATAAACTAAAAGCTCAATTCATAAACTAAAAGTCCAATTCATATCCTAAAGGTTTAATTCATATCCTAAAGGTTCAACTCATATCCACAAAAGTTCAATTCATACACAAAATCTCAATTCATATCCTAAAGGTTCAGCTCATATCCACAAAAGTTCAATTCTTATCCTAAAATTACAATTTATAAACTAAAATTTCAATACATAAACTAAAAGTCCAATTCATATCCTAAAGGTTCAATTCATATCCACAAAAGTTCAACTCATACACAAAAATTTCAATTCATATCCTAAAGGTTCAACTCATATCCACAAAAGTTCAATTCATTGTCACGACCCGGATTTCCCACCCTCGGGGTCGTGATGGCGCCTACTAATAGGAGCTAGGCAAGCCAACTTAAATTACCTTCCGTTTAACACACATTCTTTTCCATAATTATCAACATGTAATAAACATAATTAAAAATTTCAAGCGGAAGTCTTAACTTATATAAAAACTGAATAGAAATGCGGAAAGTTTAACATAATCCTCTACCTAAGATTGGTGTCACAATGCTCACGAACTTCTAAGATTTACTAAATACAATCGTCTGAAAGAAAATTATTAACTGTTTGTTTCGGTACAAAAGATAACAAACTGAATAAAGAGAGAGAGAGACTCCGGGCCTACGGACGTCAGCAAGGCTACCTCGGTTTCTCTGGACTGAAGTTAGCTCCCGATCAAATCCTACTGCTGAGGTCCAAAAGTTGCTCCTGGATCTGTGCAAAAAGATGCACAGAGTGTAGCATCAGCACAACCGACCCCATGTGCTGGTAAGTGTCTGGCCTAACCCCGGCGAAGTAGTGACGAGGCTAGACAAGACCTACCAAAAACAACCTGTGTAGATATATGCAATAAAAGGATATATACAGAATTTAAACATCTAAGAGGGGGAGCATGCTATGGGGAGCTAACAATTTCAAATAGAAATCTATAACAGAAAGAAGTAACAAAGCCAGAATGTCAACAAGAATCAAAAGTCAACAATTTGCACGACATCACCATTCGTACTTTTACTCTTGTCGTCACCAAGATAATACACGGCATCACCCTTCGTGCTTTACGCTCTTCCTCACCCAAACAACAATCACAAGTCAAATAGGGTAAGGAAATCTATAACCTCGAATTAAATCAAATAAGAACAAGTAATGAAAGAAACAACATAATTCGGATATCAACAAAGAATCAGAAAGCAACAAATACACGGCATCACCCTTCGTGCTTTACGCTCTCATCCTCACCAAAGCAATCATATAAATGAAATATGCACGGCATCACCCTTCGTGCTTTTACTCTCTTTCCTCACCATATAATCAATAAAATCGGCACGGAATGGTACATCATGCGACACGACATCACCCGTCGTGCTTTACACTCTTTCCTCACAATAGCAAACAACGCACGGCATCACCCTTCGTGCTTTATCACTCTTCCTCACCCAAGAAACAATCACAAACAAGGGGCAAGGGAGTAGACAAATAATGATAGAAATCCTGGCAATGGAATACAAATAAACATCTAACACCCGGCAAGGGAGATAGTCAACAAAGAAACAAGCATCCCGGCAAGGGAGATAGTCAACAAAGCAACAAGCATCCCGGCAAGGGAGATAGTCAACAAAGAAACAAGCATCCCGGCAAGGGAGATAGTCAACAAAGCAACAAGCATCCCGGCAAGGAAGCAATTCTCACTTTACCACCTGAGCAAACGCTCCAAAGGGGTTCAATCATTTCATATACTTTCACGCTTTATGATATACTCGAGCCAATGCTCCAAGAATGTACAAATCATAATTCTTCCTCAAACTCTTCACATTATATGAAATTTATCAATTTAACAAGGAAGAAGTATCACAAAATCCGAATAAACACAAATAAGACTCACGGTCATGCTAGACTCCGGTGTATAAATACTCGTCACTGTGCCTATACACCGTACTCAACAATTAGCAAATAGCAAACAACACTCTAATCCTATTCCCTCAAGCCAAAGTTAGAACAAACACTTACCTCGATAAAACGAATAGAAATCAACCCTCAAATACCGCTTTTCCTTTATAATTCGACTCCGAAACAATGATATCTAGGCATAATTAATTCAATAATATCAATAAAGACTCGATAACAAAATCACATAGCTTAGATATGAAGTTCCTATCATTCTTCCAAAAATACCAAAATTCGACCTCGGGCCCACATGGTCCAAACACGAGGTTCGAACCAAATTCATATCACCCATTCATCCACGAGCCCGAATATATAATTTGTTTTCAAATTCGACCCAAAACAAGGTCCAAATCAAGAAAAAGTAAAAAGCCCTAACTCTACCCCACTCCCCCAATTTCTACCCTAAATTACATGTTTTAGGCCAAGAAATTCAATAGATGTTGATGAAAATGGAAGAGAATAAGTTAAAGATTACTAACCCAAGAGTTTATGGTGAAAGAATGCTTCAAAGATCGCCCTAGAACTTTGGATAAGAAAGAGTTTGTGAAATTTTGTAAGAATCCCGTAAGGCTACTATTCTGGATTTTAAAATTTAACTAGGCGAATTTGGCCTATGCGATCGCGGACAAAGGAGTGCGATCGCATAGAGTAAATGGTACAGGGCTCTGCGATCGCGAATGACACTATGCGATCGCATAAAGGAAATAGTGAAGGCTGGCTAACATACTGCGATCGCAGAGAAAAAAATGCGATCGCGTAGAGCAAAATATAAGACCTCTCAGGCTAACACTATGTGATCGCATAGAACAAACTAAAACCTTGAAAATTTACATTATGCGATCGCGGACATAGCTATGCGATTGCATAGCACAAAAGACTGGACACCAGCAGACAGCAGTTCTGCAATTTTTCTAAGTCTAAAACCATTCCGAAACACACTCGAGCCCTCGGGGCTCCTAACCAAACACATGCACTAACTTAACAACATCATACGAACTTATCCGTGCGATCAAATCGCCTAAATAACTTCAAAAACAATGAATCAAACCTCAAAATCAAGAGTTTTTCTTAAACTTCATCAAGTTTCAAATTTAGGAATTCAAGTCCGAATCACGTCAAACGACGTCCGATTTCAACCAAATTTCACAGAAAGTGCTTAACCACATATAAGACCTGTACCGGTTGCCGGAACCAAAATACAGGCCAGATACTTATGCTTTCTAATTCATTTTTATTTCAAACATTCATATTAAACTTCAGAAAACAATTTCTTCAAAAAATTCATTTTTCGGGCTCGGATTTTGATTCTGGGCATACACCCGAGTCCCATATTTTTCTACGGACCCTCCGGGACCGTCAAATCATGGGTCCGGGTCCATTTACCCAAAATGTTGACCAAAGTCAACTTTAATCATTTTAAAGCCACAATTTATCAAATTTCACATAATTTAACACATAAGCTTTTCCGGCTACGCGCCCGGACTGCGCATGCAAATCGAGGCAACTAAAGGTGAGGTTTTCAAGGCTTCGGAAGCACAAAAAAAGGGAGAAAACCAGTGATGACCCTTTGGGTCGTCACATTCATATCCTAAAATTTCAATTTATAAACTAAAATTCCAATACATAAACTAAAAGTCCAATTCATATCCTAAAGGTTCAATTCATATCCTAAAGGTTCAACTCATATCCACAAAAGTTCAATTCATACACAAAAACTTCAATTCATATCCTAAAGGTTCAATTCATATCCTAAAGGTTCAACTCATATCCACAAAAGTTCAATTCATATCCTAAAATTTCAATTTATAAACTAAAATTTCAATACATAAACTAAACGTCCAATTCATATCCTAAAGGTTCAACTCATATCTAAAAATTTCAATTCATACACAAAAATTTCAATTCATATCCTAAATGTTCAATTCATATCCTAAAAGTTCAATTAATACACAAAAATTTCAATTTATAAACTTAAATTTCAATTTATAAACTAAAATTCCAATACATAAACTAAACCCTAGATTCTAACTAAACTATCAAGACAATACAAAGTATAATTCAAATCTAACTAAACTAAATTCAACACTAATTAAACTAATTAGTTAATAAAATTAATTAACAAAGCTAACTAAAACAAGACCTAAACCCTAATCCTCAATAAAATACAATGTTCAAAGAATTTAAACACTAATTCATATCCTTATACTACAATATTGAAATAATTGAAACAAAAACTAGAAATAACAAAGATTCAAGGTTATAATTCAAACCTAGTTTTTTTAGGTGTAGAAGGAGAGAAAGGGGCAGCGGCGGCTCCGATAGTGGCTCAGGCGGTCACAGTGGTGGCGCGGGGTGGGGGGATTGATTTGTGTGAGGGAAATAGAGAAGGGGAGGGGAATGTGTGAGAGAATTTGAGGAAATTTTGGGAAGAAAATAAGAGAATGGGAGGGAGAAACCCGTTTTTGAGTTTGGATTTACAAAAAAGCGACCAACGTTGGTCGCTATTTTTGACTGTTTGACCAAAATAGCGACCAAAATTGGTCGCTATTTCTAAAAAACTCAAATAACGTTTTTTTCCTATTTTGGTTTTTTTAAATATATATATATATATATAATATTAGCTAATACACTAATACTTAGTATAATGTCAATCTATAAGTTAATTACAACTATATAGTATATAAGCTATATATATAGGTTGGCCTAACCAAGGTTTACTGTCGAGACTAGTAACTGCCTGGTCTATATAGTTCTTAACCAAAACTCCATCGGGTTGACACAGTAAACTCCTAACTACCAAACATGTATAGTAAATAACCTTCAAGAACCAAGTTTAACACTTACTTGTTTAGCCTATCATTTAGGCTAACAATACTGCAAAAATGGAAGAGGGAAGGAGAAGAACAGTACCAGACCAGAGACCCTTAGTTATGGCCAAGAGACCTTTTTGATTTTATTTCCAAAATGAAAATATTACACAAGCGGTTCTTTACAAGTGGAGAGAGAAACTAGAGAAGGCAGAGCTAATGCTTTGGCTAACACCTCTTAAAGTAAGTGGCTTAAATGCGACTTGTATTAAGCCTATATGTATGAATCTATGTGAATCCCTATAAGGGGCTAAATTACTTTCAGATAATAATCTAAACATAGCATGGTCATTATATACAGTGATAGTCTCTTCAGTAGTTTTAACTACTTGTTTTAAACCTATTCTTTCGAAGGTACTTAATTGTACAAGCTGTATTATATATCAAGGTATATTCGATATATATAGTATATAGTATATAAGCTATATATATATATATATATATATATATATATATATATATATATATATATATATATATATATATATAGAGAGAGAGAGAGAGAGAGAGAGAGAGAGAGAGAGAGAGATCTCTCTCTCTCTCTCTCTCTCTCTCTCTCTCTCTCTCTCTCTCTCTCTCTCTCTCTATATATATATATATATATATATATATATATATATATATATATATATATATATATATATATATATATATATATATATATACACACACACACACACCGTTTGACCAAAATAGCGACCAAAGTTGTCGCTATTTCTAAGAAAAAAATTAAATTACTTTTAGTTCAATTTAAAATTATGTACATATGTAGTATAGTATAAATTTAGGATTTTAATTCAATTTAAGCTATATATATATATATATATATATAGTATAATATAATGCACTAATACTTAGTGCATAGTATAGTATAGTATAGTATAGTATATATATACTAAGTGTATTATATATACTAAGTGTATAGTATAGTGTATTATATATACTAAGTGCATAGTATACAAGGTATATTCGATATATATAGTATAATATAGTATATAGTATATAAGCTACATTGAGACGACCTGGCCGGTCGTCTTAAGAATTAATATATATATATATATATATATATATATATATATATATATATATTAATTGATATAAGTCGAGACGTTTTAATTTATTGTTAATATATATACATGCATATGAGTAGGTTATAAGTCGATGAATCAATTTACAAGTGTATCAATACCTAAAAGAACCCGTCCCTGTGTTCCGAGCGCTTCATGTTCTTATATATATATATAGTTGTACTACTTAACTGCATATATAGCATATTAGAGTATATTTTAGTCTATTCATCCCTTGTATTACAAAAGTGTTAACGGTTTACATTTATATTATTTAGATAGTAAATACAAAAGTGATTTTTAATTTTGACCAATGTTGACCTGAAAAGAGACCAACTTTGGTCGCTAATTATACATAAATTAAAATTAGCGACCAAAGTTGGTCGATAAATTTAAATCAGATTTATATTTTATATAATATTTAAAATAATAATATAATTGTTAAACGTTAGAACTGGGTCCCAGATTAGCGATCAAAGTTGGTCTCTATTTCAGTTAGCGACCAAAACTTTGAATTATATTTATTTATATTTTATGATTTTTTTAAAATAATAATATAATTATTAACAACGGTAAAGTTGTCCCCGTTATAGGTCATGGGTTTGAGCCCTATTGAGTCACACACCATCTCTTTAGGGATGGGATGGTCTTTTTATATGATTTTCGGCAGTTTTTACCTCTTGAGCTAGCTTTTAGGGTTAAGTTAGGCTCAAGGTGCATTTTCTTATCATGTTATCAAAGCCAAGCCCGTCCTAACTCATGATTAACCCGATGTTGGACCCTCGTCTTATATTGTCACGCTCCAAATATTTAGTCCTGGGCGTGCAGGGGATGTTGAGTCCCATATCGGCTCTTTAGAAATAAGATTGTCTCTTTTTATGGTCTTGGACAATCTTAGCTAGCTTCTAGGGTTGAGTTAGGTCCAAGCTATGTTGCGGGAGCTCTCCAAAATACTGTCTCACCTGTGTCGGATCCTCGAAACTTACACTATTTTTGGAGGATCCGATACACACCCACTGACATTTTCGGAGAGCCCAAGCTAACATAGAATTCAAGATCCATTTTCTTATGATCACCCCTTTCTTTTCCATCGACACCTCTACAAAATTGTTGCACAGAATTTTAATCTGAAATGTCAAAGGCCTATGACTAACTGCGATATGTTCATATATGAGCAGATTTCATGGGGAAGGAAGAAGCATTTGGCATGGGAGCAGTAGGGAAAAAGCTTTGGTGAACAAAACAACAGACTTTTTAAAAGATGGTTTCTCTGTTCCACCAAATTGGTGGGAAACAGAATACAGAACGCTTATTGAGCAGCACAAAGGACAGTGGATGATTGATCATCAACAATGTAGTCTCAAGAATCATTCCCCTGAAGAAGATGATCAAAACCATCACCTTTAGCACTTTGGTTGTTTCTTATCATACTTTTTGCCGAATTATTACTGATGTAATCATAAAAAAGCTACTTTTGAAACTTGTGGTATAAAACAAGATATAGGTATTTGTGATCATCTCATTCTATATTAGCCCGCCACCGGAATTTCTCCGACTTAACGTTTGACCTTAAGTTTTGATAGAATTAGTAACTCATATAATAAAAGGGCAACCCGGTCTAAAATAAGTGATTTTCTAGCATTTTTTTTTGTCGTCCAAAATAAGTGATTTTTACATATTTCAAGAGAGCATTAATATTTTTTCCCTATATTGCCCCTGGAGTAAATATTGTTGGAATATATGTTATTAGAGCGTTTATTTCCAATGCAATTGAATTCTTCCATATGATCAGATTCACGTTTCCATTTCTCTAGTTCTATTACTCTTCAACTATGGCATACTCACAGTTTACATCAGATTATACAATATCAGATTCACGTTTTGATTATTTTGTGTCGTAGTCATGCTTATTTTATCATTTTAGAAAATTAAACCTTCTTTTATAAGAGAATTCTTGGTGGGAAATGTTTTTGGCTCCATTTTATATTTTGTTGATATTTTAAAACTAAAATTCTAGACAAATTGAGATTCTTTCTGAAAATTTGAATTCATTTTTCAAGCGTTGCTTCGTCTGACAAATTGAGATCATTGCTAATCATGAATGTTCTGCCGTTGCGTCTTCCATTTGCTTCATTAAATGTTTAGTGAGAGTTGAGAATAATCACATCCCAAATCCCAAAATGGATAGCAAAGGATAGTATGGTCATTTTTATTGATATTTAATGCTAAAAGGTGATTTTTTTAATCTCTGTGAGAACACCCAAAAAATTACTTATTTTGGACCGGAGAAAGTAGTAAATACATGGGCAAATTCATACTTTTATGGAAAAAATTCGGTTTGGGGAGTTGGGATCAATGAAATGTATGGAACTATGGAGTATCAAATATGAATTGGGCAAAAATGGTTTGATCCAAGACCCGAATTTGAATTTTGGGTCGGGTTTTGGAAAAGGGTCATCAATGCGCTCTTTTCGAGCTCGAATTCTGGTCCTAGGTTTGGAGCGGGTATTATGTTTATTGTGGATGGGTGTACATTAGAGAAGGAGCTTAAGGACATACAAGACGGATGCAACATTGCAGCACTTGGTTCATCTGAACTCAATACTTTTGAAAACAGAACATAAATATATATAGATTCACTAAGATTGCAAGACATAGTGAATATGAATCCATTATTTTAAAAATATAATGATTTCAACGGCAAGAACCTTAAAGATTGAACTCATAAAGTTTAAATCCTAAATCTACCTCAACTTAGGGTTGTCAAAGATGAGATATTGTAGAAAAATGCATTGGTGAACTCCCAGACCTTGACAATAATAACCTGATGCACCTGTGTCTAAATATCAACCAAAAATTGCAACCTAACAAATATAGGAGAAATGAAACATACATTTTGTATACCAAGATTGACTTAATTATAAACAAAATTCAAGTGACATTATAGTTTTAACAACTAAACCAAAAGCATCTGAGTTTACGGCAAGCATATAAAGGTTTCTCCTTGCGAATATCCGATGAATGAATATTTAAGCAAAAGGAGAAACTGAAACACATTTGTGATAATAGAATCACATACTTGTACAACACAATACACTGATGATAAGAGTCAATGAGGTTGAGGTCTAAGGTTGCGAGCATATGTCAAAACCATCACGAAATCTTTGGCAGAACCTCCCACTTTTGCCTTTCTAATTTCTGAGCTTGGTGCTGCACGTAACCACAGCTCAACTAGTCGGTACAGTGGCAATGCAGGAAGAATCGGAAGGCCTAATATGCGAATCTCCACCTGCGCGCATGTAATACATCTCAAACTCCCAAGTGTCATGCAGAAGCTAATAAAATAAAGTTTGAAGTCGCAGTAAGTATTACCTCGTCTTCACTCTGGAGACTCAGTTTTTGTGCAAGATACTTCTTTATGTACAAAGCAGGCATATTCACATCCCTATTTAACCAGAAAAGATAACATGCTCATGGAAACTGGTAAGAAGGGGCGAAGCTACATGTCTTAAAGGGAAATAACACTATGTATATAGGTAAAATATTAAGTTTTAGAGGTATATAACATATATTGAACACTCTTTGTCGAAGAATTTATTTCACTTCTTTCAAGTTTGAACACCCTTAAGAAAATTACTGGCTTCATTGCTGCTGGTAAGAGCCCCTTCGGAAAAGTAAACGATGGTAAAAACTAAAAACCACAAGGATTAATGGTTGTTTGGTGGTAATAAAGGGACTTACTTGATCTTTATGTAGCGGGAAGGAATCTGTGGCAAGGGTGAATGACCTTCCCTGAAACAACAAGTGCAAGAATATAATCATCTTATTATATATTACTACTACCTAAGATTAAACTCAAGAAACTCTTTTGAACTTAAGGCAGAAACTCACTGTTTATCAGATGCAACTAAAGTAAACCAAATAGGACTGGTTCTTTCATTCTTTTTACTGCTGCTTGTGGCCTCATTAGTAACTCGTACTTCTGGCGCATTACTTGATCCGCCACCAGAGGGAAGTGTGTCCTTTTTCTTTCTGCCACGGCGTCCCTTTTTGCCTTTTCCTGAAGTACTTGATGGTGCTGCAGCTGCAATATTACTTGATCTATTTTCCTCTTTTTGAACATTTGGTTTGCTAACTTTGTGTTCCTTTGTTTTAGAAGGGACGTACTCCTCATCTTCTTCGTCATCTTCTTCATCGTCTTCATCTTCATCTTCAAGATTGACTATCGGAGCGAAGTTTGAGACAGGCTCTGTGGACTTGGATTTGTTGGAATTGCCTAAACTCACACCTTTAATTACCAATGTATTTAGTGGTTCCCATAGGTCATTCATACCATCCAGTGGTTCACCTTTTCTTGGAGTAGGATTCTTTGAGACATCATTCTTTGAGGACTCAGCAGCATTAGGACTCTCCACCTTCAAAAGGCGATGACAGGAGTTAGCAAAGCAACAAATGTATCCAAATAAATAAGGAAATGAAGGTCGTCGTTGGTCTCATGTTGTGGCCGGGTTGATATATCTTATGTCGTTCTTCGCCATTGAACTGGCTACATGAAAGTCACGCAATTCAATATCGTATTAGAGCACACAAAGGTTCTTAATTCAAGTCTCACTGCCATATCAAAATGAATTTCGACGTGCTTGACCAGTGAAAAAGAATCAGACTAACATGTGAGGAGAAAATGTTGAAGATTCAATGCCTTCTCTAGCAGTTTAAGCTTTTAGATAAGAAGGTTAGTACGATTCAATACTTTTTATTGATATAGGTTTTACTGTCAACAAAATATTTAGAACTTGTTACAACCATGTTACTTTCTCCTTAAATTGTTATCAAATGCCTTTTAGAAGAGAATGAATGGACCAAAAGTTCCACATCTCAGTAGCACATATTTTGAACATTTTAGCCTGTGCAGCATCAAGTTGCTGTTGTGTTAAAATAAGGTAAACCAACAACAAACCCAATATAATCCCACATGGGATTTGGGGAGGGTAATGCGTACGTAGACCTTACGTGAAGGTAGAGAGGCTTTTTCCAATCAACAAAAATAATGGGAGACTAGAGAGAAAATTACACAATAACAGACATATGAGTAAAACAATAAACTACAATTCCACCAACCTGTTCTTTATTCTGAGTAGCTTTGCTTGAAAGAAGAGGAGTATTTGAACTTCCAGACTGATCTCCCTTTAACTTGTGCTCAACATTAAGATCAAATTTAATGGGATCTTGAAAACGAGGAGCATGGCCTTTTTTTCTTCCACTCGGAACGTTCTGATGATTTGAAACTTCAGGTTTAGTAGTCACTAAGGAAGAGATGGACTTCTCCTTTCTCCTTGAACTAGTAGCAGGCAATGGATTATCAATGAGCATGGCATTATTATCCTCAGCTACCTTTTTGCTTTCGCCTTTTTTGGAGTTTCCTTCAATTATTCCACGCTCAATGTATTCTTTTCTTCGATTAGAAAATATGTCGCGAATCTCTTGGACTTGGTTATCAGGCCTGTAAAGGAAGCATTAAGGTTATATCTACACTTAATTTTTTTCACACATATGCATATGGTTGGTTCAGTTTAACTAGCAGAACCAATGCTAAATCTGCCACTGCGACACAAGTGC